>NW_027415607.1:0-52357 GCF_964106895.1 Numenius arquata
AAAAGGTGCTTTTGAGGATAGAGTGGCCAAGGAAGCCCGCAGCCCCAAAGTCTGGCTGGCAAGGCAAGTAGTTCCGAGGGTCCTTGAAAGAAAACAAGAGTTGTTCTGGCTGCCACCTTGGCTGTGGGACTCAGCTCGGGACGTTCGGCATATTGGGGGCCGATGCTAGGGAAAAGTGAAAAAAAGTTTCTTTTGAGGATAGAGTGGCCAGGAAAGCCCGCAGCCCCAAAGTCTGGGTGGCAATGCAAGTAGTTCCCAGAGGCGTTCATAAAAAGCAAGAGTTGTTCTGGCTGCCACCTTGGCTGTGGGAGTCAGCTCCGGATGTTCGGCATATTGGAGGCCGGTGCTGGGAAATATGAAAAAAGGTGCTTGTGAGGAGAGAGTGGCCAGGAAAGCCCGCAGCCCCAAAGTCTGGGTGACAATGCAAGTAGTTCCCAGAGACCTTGAAAGAAAGCAAGAGTTGTTCTGGCTGCCACCTTTGGTGTGGGAGTCAGCTCGAGATGTTCGGCATATTGGGGTCCGGTGCTAGGGAAAAGTGAAAAAAAGGTTCTTTGGAGGATAGAGTGGCCAGGAAAGCCCGCAGCCCCAAAGTCTGGGTGGCAATGCAAGTAGTTCCCAGAGACCTTGAAAGAAAGCAAGAGTTATTTCTGGCTGCCACCTTGGGTGTGGGAGCCAGGCCAGGAAATTCGGCATATTGGAGGCCTATGCTGGGAAATAGGAAAAAAAGGTGCTTTTGAAGATAGAGAGGCCAGGAAAGCCCGCAGCCCCAAAGTCTGGGTGGCAATGCAAGTAGTTCCCAGAGGCGTTCATAAAAAGCAAGAGTTGTTCTGGCTGCCACCTTGGCTGTGGGAGCCAGGCCAGGACGTTCGGCATATTGGGGGCCGGTGCTAGGGAAAAGTGAAAAAATGGTTCTTTTGAGGATAGAGTGGCCAGGAAAGCCCGCAGCCCCAAAGTCTGGGTGGCAATGCAAGTAGTTCCCAGAGGCGTTCATAAAAAGCAAGAGTTGTTCTGGCTGCCACCTTTGCTGTGGGAGTCAGCTCCAGATGTTCGGCATATTGGAGGCCGGTGCTGGGAAATATGAAAAAAGGTGCTTTTTGAGGATAGAGTGGCCAGGAAAGCCCGCAGCCCCAAAGTCTGGGTGGAAATGCAAGTAGTTCCCAGAGTCCTTGCAAGAAAACAAGAGTTGTTCTGGCTGCCACCTTGGCTGTGGGAGTCAGCTCCGGATGTTTGTAATATTGGAGACCAGTTCTGGGAAATATGAAAAAAGGTGCTTTTGAGGATGGAGTGGCCAGGAAAGCCCGCAGCCCCAAAGTCTGGGTGACAATGCAAGTAGTTCCCAGAGACCTTGAAAGAAAGCAAGAGTTGTTCTGGCTGCCACCTTTGGTGTGGGAGTCAGCTCGAGATGTTCGGCATATTGGGGTCCGGTGCTAGGGAAAAGTGAAAAAAAGGTTCTTTGGAGGATAGAGTGGCCAGGAAAGCCCGCAGCCCCAAAGTCTGGGTGGCAATGCAAGTAGTTCCCAGAGGCCTTGAAAGAAAGCAAGAGTTATTTCTGGCTGCCACCTTGGCTGTGGGAGCCAGGCCAGGACGTTCGGCATATTGGAGGCCAGTGCTAGGGAAAAGTGAAAAAAAGGTACTTTTGAGGATAGAGTGGCCAGGAAAGCCCGCAGCCCCAAAGTCTGGGTGACAATGCAAGTAGTTCCCAGAGACCTTGAAAGAAAGCAAGAGTTGCTTTGGCTGCCACCTTGGGTGTGGGAGCCAGGCCAGGACGTTCGGCATATTGGGGGCCGGTGCTAGGGAAAAGTGAAAAAAAGGTTCTTTGGAGGATAGAGTGGCCAGGAAAGCCCGCAGCCCCAAAGTCTGGGTGGCAATGCAAGTAGTTCCCAGAGGCGTTCATAAAAAGCAAGAGTTGTTCTGGCTGCCACCTTGGCTGTGGGAGTCAGCTCCGGATGTTCGGCATATTGGAGGCCGGTGCTGGGAAATATGAAAAAAGGTGCTTGTGAGGAGAGAGTGGCCAGGAAAGCCCGCAGCCCCAAAGTCTGGGTGGCAATGCAAGTAGTTCCCAGAGGCGTTCATAAAAAGCAAGAGTTGTTCTGGCTGCCACCTTGGGTGTGGGAGTCAGCTCCGGACGTTCGGTGTATTGGAGGCCGGTGCTGGGATAAAGTGAAAAAAGGTGCTTTTGAGGATAGAGTGGCCAAGGAAGCCCGCAGCCCCAAAGTCTGGCTGGCAAGGCAAGTAGTTCCGAGGGTCCTTGAAAGAAAACAAGAGTTGTTCTGGCTGCCACCTTGGCTGTGGGACTCAGCTCGGGACGTTCGGCATATTGGGGGCCGATGCTAGGGAAAAGTGAAAAAAAGTTTCTTTTGAGGATAGAGTGGCCAGGAAAGCCCGCAGCCCCAAAGTCTGGCTGGCAATGCAAGTAGTTCCCAGAGGCGTTCATAAAAAGCAAGAGTTGTTCTGGCTGCCACCTTGGCTGTGGGAGTCAGCTCCGGATGTTCGGCATATTGGAGGCCGGTGCTGGGAAATATGAAAAAAGGTGCTTGTGAGGAGAGAGTGGCCAGGAAAGCCCGCAGCCCCAAAGTCTGGGTGGCAATGCAAATAGTTCCCAGAGACGTTGAAAGAAAGCAAGAGTTGTTCTGGCTGCCAACTTGGGTGTGGGAGTCAGCTCCGGACGTTCGGCGTATTGGAGGCTGGTGCTGGGAAATATGAAAAAAAGGTGCTTTTGAAGATAGAGTGGCCAGGAAAGCCCGCAGCCCCAAGGTTTGGGTGGCAATGCAAGGAGTTCCCAGAGGCGTTCATCAAAAGCAAGAGTTGTTCTGGCTGCCACCTTGGCTGTGGGAGTCAGCTCCGGACGTTCGGTGTATTGGAGGCCGGTGCTGGGAAATATGAAAAAAGGTGCTTTTGAGGATAGAGTGGCCAGGAAAGCCCGCAGCCCCAAAGTCTGGGTGACAATGCAAGTAGTTCCCAGAGACCTTGAAAGAAAGCAAGAGTTGTTCTGGCTGCCACCTTTGGTGTGGGAGTCAGCTCGAGATGTTCGGCATATTGGGGTCCGGTGCTAGGGAAAAGTGAAAAAAAGGTTCTTTGGAGGATAGAGTGGCCAGGAAAGCCCGCAGCCCCAAAGTCTGGGTTGCAATGCAAGTAGTTCCCAGAGACCTTGAAAGAAAGCAAGAGTTATTTCTGGCTGCCACCTTGGGTGTGGGAGCCAGGCCAGGACGTTCGGCATATTGGAGGCCAGTGCTAGGGAAAAGTGAAAAAAAGGTGCTTTTGAAGATAGAGAGGCCAGGAAAGCCCGCAGCCCCAAAGTCTGGGTGGCAATGCAAGTAGTTCCCAGAGGCGTTCATAAAAAGCAAGAGTTGTTCTGGCTGCCACCTTGGCTGTGGGAGCCAGGCCAGGACGTTCAGCATATTGGGGGCCGGTGCTAGGGAAAAGTGAAAAAATGGTTCTTTTGAGGATAGAGTGGCCAGGAAAGCCCGCAGCCCCAAAGTCTGGGTGGCAATGCAAGTAGTTCCCAGAGGCGTTCATAAAAAGCAAGAGTTGTTCTGGCTGCCACCTTTGCTGTGGGAGTCAGCTCCAGATGTTCGGCATATTGGAGGCCGGTGCTGGGAAATATGAAAAAAGGTGCTTTTTGAGGATAGAGTGGCCAGGAAAGCCCGCACCCCCAAAGTCTGGGTGGAAATGCAAGTAGTTCCCAGAGTCCTTGCAAGAAAACAAGAGTTGTTCTGGCTGCCACCTTGGCTGTGGGAGCCAGGCCAGGACGTTCGGCATATTGGAGGCCAGTGCTAGGGAAAAGTGAAAAAAAGGTACTTTTGAGGATAGAGTGGCCAGGAAAGCCCGCAGCCCCAAAGTCTGGGTGGCAATGCAAGTAGTTCCCAGAGAGCTTGAAAGAAAGCAAGAGTTGCTTTGGCTGCCACCTTGGGTGTGGGAGCCAGGCCAGGACGTTCGGCATATTGGGGGCCGGTGCTAGGGAAAAGTGAAAAAAAGGTTCTTTGGAGGATAGAGTGGCCAGGAAAGCCCGCAGCCCCAAAGTCTGGGTGGCAATGCAAGTAGTTCCCAGAGGCGTTCATAAAAAGCAAGAGTTGTTCTGGCTGCCACCTTGGCTGTGGGAGTCAGCTCCGGATGTTCGGCATATTGGAGGCCGGTGCTGGGAAATATGAAAAAAGGTGCTTGTGAGGAGAGAGTGGCCAGGAAAGCCCGCAGCCCCAAAGTCTGGGTGGCAATGCAAATAGTTCCCAGAGACGTTGAAAGAAAGCAAGAGTTGTTCTGGCTGCCAACTTGGGTGTGGGAGTCAGCTCCGGACGTTCGGCGTATTGGAGGCTGGTGCTGGGAAATATGAAAAAAAGGTGCTTTTGAAGATAGAGTGGCCAGGAAAGCCCGCAGCCCCAAGGTTTGGGTGGCAATGCAAGGAGTTCCCAGAGGCGTTCATCAAAAGCAAGAGTTGTTCTGGCTGCCACCTTGGCTGTGGGAGTCAGCTCCGGACGTTCGGTGTATTGGAGGCCGGTGCTGGGAAATATGAAGAAAAGGTGCTTTTGAGGATAGAGTGGCCAAGGAAGCCCGCAGCCCCAAAGTCTGGCTGGCAAGGCAAGTAGTTCCCAGAGTCCTTGAAAGAAAACAAGAGTTATTTCTGGCTGCCACCTTGGCTGTGGGAGCCAGGCCAGGAAATTCGGCGTATTGGAGGCCGGTGCTGGGAAATATGAAAAAAAGGTGCTTTTGAGGATGGAGTGGCCAGGAAAGCCCGCAGCCCCAAAGTCTGGGTGACAATGCAAGTAGTTCCCAGAGACCTTGAAAGAAAGCAAGAGTTGTTCTGGCTGCCAACTTGGCTGTGGGAGTCAGCTCGAGATGTTCGGCATATTGGGGTCCGGTGCAAGGGAAAAGTGAAAAAAAGGTTCTTTGGAGGATAGAGTGGCCAGGAAAGCCCGCAGCCCCAAAGTCTGGCTGGCAATGCAAGTAGTTCCCAGAGACCTTGAAAGAAAGCAAGAGTTATTTCTGGCTGCCACCTTGGGTGTGGGAGCCAGGCCAGGACGTTCGGCATATTGGAGGCCAGTGCTAGGGAAAAGTGAAAAAAAGGTTCTTTGGAGGATAGAGTGGCCAGGAAAGCCCGCAGCCCCAAAGTCTGGGTGGCAATGAAAGTAGTTCCCAGAGGCGTTCATCAAAAGCAAGAGTTGTTCTGGCTGCCACCTTGGCTGTGGGAGTCAGCTCCAGATGTTCGGCATATTGGAGGCCGGTGCTGGGATAAAGTGAAAAAATGTGCTTTTTGAGGATAGAGTGGCCAAGGAAGCCCGCAGCCCCAAAGTCTGGGTTGCAATGCAAGTAGTTCCCAGAGTCCTTGAAAGAAAACAAGAGTTGTTCTGGCTGCCACCTTGGCTGTGGGACTCAGCTCGGGACGTTCGGCATATTGGGGGCCGATGCTAGGGAAAAGTGAAAAAAAGTTTCTTTTGAGGAGAGAGTGGCCAGGAAAGCCCGCAGCCCCAAAGTCTGGGTGGCAATGCAAGTAGTTCCCAGAGGCGTTCATAAAAAGCAAGAGTTGTTCTGGCTGCCACCTTTGCTGTGGGAGTCAGCTCCAGATGTTCGGCATATTGGAGGCCGGTGCTGGGAAATATGAAAAAAGGTGCTTTTTGAGGATAGAGTGGCCAGGAAAGCCCGCAGCCCCAAAGTCTGGGTGGAAATGCAAGTAGTTCCCAGAGTCCTTGCAAGAAAACAAGAGTTGTTCTGGCTGCCACCTTGGCTGTGGGAGTCAGCTCCGGATGTTTGTAATATTGGAGACCAGTTCTGGGAAATATGAAAAAAGGTGCTTTTGAGGATAGAGTGGCCAGGAAAGCCCGCAGCCCCAAAGTCTGGGTGACAATGCAAGTAGTTCCCAGAGACCTTGAAAGAAAGCAAGAGTTGTTCTGGCTGCCAACTTGGCTGTGGGAGTCAGCTCGAGATGTTCGGCATATTGGGGTCCGGTGCTAGGGAAAAGTGAAAAAAAGGTTCTTTGGAGGATAGAGTGGCCAGGAAAGCCCGCAGCCCCAAAGTCTGGGTGGCAATGCAAGTAGTTCCCAGAGACCTTGAAAGAAAGCAAGAGTTATTTCTGGCTGCCACCTTGGGTGTGGGAGCCAGGCCAGGACGTTCGGCATATTGGAGGCCAGTGCTAGGGAAAAGTGAAAAAAAGGTTCTTTGGAGGATAGAGTGGCCAGGAAAGCCCGCAGCCCCAAAGTCTGGCTGGCAATGAAAGTAGTTCCCAGAGGCGTTCATAAAAAGCAAGAGTTGTTCTGGCTGCCAACTTGGGTGTGGGAGTCAGCTCCGGACGTTCGGCGTATTGGAGGCTGGTGCTGGGAAATATGAAAAAAAGGTGCTTTTGAAGATAGAGTGGCCAGGAAAGCCCGCAGCCCCAAGGTTTGGGTGGCAATGCAAGGAGTTCCCAGAGGCGTTCATCAAAAGCAAGAGTTGTTCTGGCTGCCACCTTGGCTGTGGGAGTCAGCTCCGGACGTTCGGTGTATTGGAGGCCGGTGCTGGGAAATATGAAGAAAAGGTGCTTTTGAGGATAGAGTGGCCAAGGAAGCCCGCAGCCCCAAAGTCTGGCTGGCAAGGCAAGTAGTTCCCAGAGTCCTTGAAAGAAAACAAGAGTTATTTCTGGCTGCCACCTTGGCTGTGGGAGCCAGGCCAGGAAATTCGGCGTATTGGAGGCCGGTGCTGGGAAATATGAAAAAAAGGTGCTTTTGAGGATGGAGTGGCCAGGAAAGCCCGCAGCCCCAAAGTCTGGGTGACAATGCAAGTAGTTCCCAGAGACCTTGAAAGAAAGCAAGAGTTGTTCTGGCTGCCAACTTGGCTGTGGGAGTCAGCTCGAGATGTTCGGCATATTGGGGTCCGGTGCTAGGGAAAAGTGAAAAAAAGGTTCTTTGGAGGATAGAGTGGCCAGGAAAGCCCGCAGCCCCAAAGTCTGGCTGGCAATGCAAGTAGTTCCCAGAGACCTTGAAAGAAAGCAAGAGTTATTTCTGGCTGCCACCTTGGGTGTGGGAGCCAGGCCAGGACGTTCGGCATATTGGAGGCCAGTGCTAGGGAAAAGTGAAAAAAAGGTTCTTTGGAGGATAGAGTGGCCAGGAAAGCCCGCAGCCCCAAAGTCTGGCTGGCAATGAAAGTAGTTCCCAGAGGCGTTCATCAAAAGCAAGAGTTGTTCTGGCTGCCACCTTGGCTGTGGGAGTCAGCTCCAGATGTTCGGCATATTGGAGGCCGGTGCTGGGATAAAGTGAAAAAATGTGCTTTTTGAGGATAGAGTGGCCAAGGAAGCCCGCAGCCCCAAAGTCTGGGTTGCAATGCAAGTAGTTCCCAGAGTCCTTGAAAGAAAACAAGAGTTGTTCTGGCTGCCACCTTGGCTGTGGGACTCAGCTCGGGACGTTCGGCATATTGGGGGCCGATGCTAGGGAAAAGTGAAAAAAAGGTTCTTTTGAGGATAGAGTGGCCAGGAAAGCCCGCAGCCCCAAAGTCTGGGTGGCAATGCAAGTAGTTCCCAGAGGCGTTCATAAAAAGCAAGAGTTGTTCTGGCTGCCACCTTTGCTGTGGGAGTCAGCTCCAGATGTTCGGCATATTGGAGGCCGGTGCTGGGAAATATGAAAAAAGGTGCTTTTTGAGGATAGAGTGGCCAGGAAAGCCCGCAGCCCCAAAGTCTGGGTGGAAATGCAAGTAGTTCCCAGAGTCCTTGCAAGAAAACAAGAGTTGTTCTGGCTGCCACCTTGGCTGTGGGAGTCAGCTCCGGATGTTTGTAATATTGGAGACCAGTTCTGGGAAATATGAAAAAAGGTGCTTTTGAGGATAGAGTGGCCAGGAAAGCCCGCAGCCCCAAAGTCTGGGTGACAATGCAAGTAGTTCCCAGAGACCTTGAAAGAAAGCAAGAGTTGTTCTGGCTGCCAACTTGGCTGTGGGAGTCAGCTCGAGATGTTCGGCATATTGGGGTCCGGTGCTAGGGAAAAGTGAAAAAAAGGTTCTTTGGAGGATAGAGTGGCCAGGAAAGCCCGCAGCCCCAAAGTCTGGCTGGCAATGAAAGTAGTTCCCAGAGGCGTTCATCAAAAGCAAGAGTTGTTCTGGCTGCCACCTTGGCTGTGGGAGTCAGCTCCAGATGTTCGGCATATTGGAGGCCGGTGCTGGGATAAAGTGAAAAAATGTGCTTTTTGAGGATAGAGTGGCCAAGGAAGCCCGCAGCCCCAAAGTCTGGGTTGCAATGCAAGTAGTTCCCAGAGACCTTGAAAGAAAGCAAGAGTTATTTCTGGCTGCCACCTTGGGTGTGGGAGCCAGGCCAGGACGTTCGGCATATTGGAGGCCAGTGCTAGGGAAAAGTGAAAAAAAGGTTCTTTGGAGGATAGAGTGGCCAGGAAAGCCCGCAGCCCCAAAGTCTGGGTGGCAATGCAAGTAGTTCCCAGAGGCGTTCATAAAAAGCAAGAGTTGTTCTGGCTGCCACCTTGGCTGTGGGAGTCAGCTCCGGATGTTCGGCATATTGGAGGCCGGTGCTGGGAAATATGAAAAAAGGTGCTTGTGAGGAGAGAGTGGCCAGGAAAGCCCGCAGCCCCAAAGTCTGGGTGGCAATGCAAGTAGTTCCCAGAGACCTTGCAAGAAAGCAAGAGTTGTTCTGGCTGCCACCTTGGCTGTGGGAGTCAGCTCCGGATGTTTGTAATATTGGAGACCAGTTCTGGGAAATATGAAAAAAGGTGCTTTTGAGGATAGAGTGGCCAGGAAAGCCCGCAGCCCCAAAGTCTGGGTGACAATGCAAGTAGTTCCCAGAGACCTTGAAAGAAAGCAAGAGTTGTTCTGGCTGCCAACTTGGCTGTGGGAGTCAGCTCGAGATGTTCGGCATATTGGGATCCGGTGCTAGGGAAAAGTGAAAAAAAGGTTCTTTGGAGGATAGAGTGGCCAGGAAAGCCCGCAGCCCCAAAGTCTGGGTGGCAATGCAAGTAGTTCCCAGAGACCTTGAAAGAAAGCAAGAGTTATTTCTGGCTGCCACCTTGGGTGTGGGAGCCAGGCCAGGACGTTCGGCATATTGGAGGCCAGTGCTAGGGAAAAGTGAAAAAAAGGTTCTTTGGAGGATAGAGTGGCCAGGAAAGCCCGCAGCCCCAAAGTCTGGGTGGCAATGAAAGTAGTTCCCAGAGGCGTTCATCAAAAGCAAGAGTTGTTCTGGCTGCCACCTTGGCTGTGGGAGTCAGCTCCGGATGTTCGGCATATTGGAGGCCGGTGCTGGGAAATATGAAAAAAGGTGCTTGTGAGGAGAGAGTGGCCAGGAAAGCCCGCAGCCCCAAAGTCTGGGTGGCAATGCAAGTAGTTCCCAGAGGCGTTCATAAAAAGCAAGAGTTGTTCTGGCTGCCACCTTTGCTGTGGGAGTCAGCTCCAGATGTTCGGCATATTGGAGGCCGGTGCTGGGATAAAGTGAAAAAATGTGCTTTTTGAGGATAGAGTGGCCAAGGAAGCCCGCAGCCCCAAAGTCTGGGTGGCAAGGCAAGTAGTTCCCAGAGTCCTTGAAAGAAAACAAGAGTTGTTCTGGCTGCCACCTTGGCTGTGGGACTCAGCTCGGGACGTTCGGCATATTGGGGGCCGATGCTAGGGAAAAGTGAAAAAAAGGTTCTTTTGAGGATAGAGTGGCCAGGAAAGCCCGCAGCCCCAAAGTCTGGGTAGCAATGCAAGGAGTTCCCAGAGGCGTTCATAAAAAGCAAGAGTTGTTCTGGCTGCCACCTTTGCTGTGGGAGTCAGCTCCAGATGTTCGGCATATTGGAGGCCGGTGCTGGGAAATATGAAAAAAGGTGCTTTTTGAGGATAGAGTGGCCAGGAAAGCCCGCAGCCCCAAAGTCTGGGTGGAAATGCAAGTAGTTCCCAGAGTCCTTGCAAGAAAACAAGAGTTGTTCTGGCTGCCACCTTGGCTGTGGGAGTCAGCTCCGGATGTTTGTAATATTGGAGACCAGTTCTGGGAAATATGAAAAAAGGTGCTTTTGAGGATAGAGTGGCCAGGAAAGCCCGCAGCCCCAAAGTCTGGGTGACAATGCAAGTAGTTCCCAGAGACCTTGAAAGAAAGCAAGAGTTGTTCTGGCTGCCAACTTGGCTGTGGGAGTCAGCTCGAGATATTCGGCATATTGGGATCCGGTGCTAGGGAAAAGTGAAAAAAAGGTTCTTTGGAGGATAGAGTGGCCAGGAAAGCCCGCAGCCCCAAAGTCTGGGTGGCAATGCAAGTAGTTCCCAGAGACCTTGAAAGAAAGCAAGAGTTATTTCTGGCTGCCACCTTGGGTGTGGGAGCCAGGCCAGGACGTTCGGCATATTGGAGGCCAGTGCTAGGGAAAAGTGAAAAAAAGGTTCTTTGGAGGATAGAGTGGCCAGGAAAGCCCGCAGCCCCAAAGTCTGGGTGGCAATGAAAGTAGTTCCCAGAGGCGTTCATCAAAAGCAAGAGTTGTTCTGGCTGCCACCTTGGCTGTGGGAGTCAGCTCCGGATGTTCGGCATATTGGAGGCCGGTGCTGGGAAATATGAAAAAAGGTGCTTGTGAGGAGAGAGTGGCCAGGAAAGCCCGCAGCCCCAAAGTCTGGGTGGCAATGCAAGTAGTTCCCAGAGGCGTTCATAAAAAGCAAGAGTTGTTCTGGCTGCCACCTTTGCTGTGGGAGTCAGCTCCAGATGTTCGGCATATTGGAGGCCGGTGCTGGGATAAAGTGAAAAAATGTGCTTTTTGAGGATAGAGTGGCCAAGGAAGTCCGCAGCCCCAAAGTCTGGGTGGCAAGGCAAGTAGTTCCCAGAGTCCTTGAAAGAAAACAAGAGTTGTTCTGGCTGCCACCTTGGCTGTGGGACTCAGCTCGGGACGTTCGGCATATTGGGGGCCGATGCTAGGGAAAAGTGAAAAAAAGGTTCTTTTGAGGATAGAGTGGCCAGGAAAGCCCGCAGCCCCAAAGTCTGGGTAGCAATGCAAGGAGTTCCCAGAGGCGTTCATAAAAAGCAAGAGTTGTTCTGGCTGCCACCTTGGGTGTGGGAGTCAGCTCCGGATGTTCGGCATATTGGGGTCCGGTACTGGGAAATATGAAAAAAAGGTGCTTTTGAGGATGGAGTGGCCAGGAAAGCCCGCAGCCCCAAAGTCTGGGTAGCAATGCAAGTAGTTCCCAGAGACCTTGAAAGAAAGCAAGAGTTGTTCTGGCTGCCAACTTGGCTGTGGGAGTCAGCTCGAGACGTTCGGCATATTGGGATCCGGTGCTAGGGAAAAGTGAAAAAAAGTTCTTTGGAGGATATAATAGCCAGGAAAGCCCGCAGCCCCAAAGTCTGGGTGGCAATGCAAGTAGTTCCCAGAGACCTTGAAAGAAAGCAAGAGTTATTTCTGGCTGCCACCTTGGGTGTGGGAGCCAGGCCAGGACGTTCGGCATATTGGAGGCCAGTGCTAGGGAAAAGTGAAAAAAAGGTTCTTTGGAGGATAGAGTGGCCAGGAAAGCCCGCAGCCCCAAAGTCTGGGTGGCAATGCAAGTAGTTCCCAGAGACCTTGAAAGAAAGCAAGAGTTATTTCTGGCTGCCACCTTGGGTGTGGGAGCCAGGCCAGGAAATTCGGCATATTGGAGGCCTATGCTGGGAAATAGGAAAAAAAGGTGCTTTTGAAGATAGAGAGGCCAGGAAAGCCCGCAGCCCCAAAGTCTGGGTGGCAATGCAAGTAGTTCCCAGAGGCGTTCATAAAAAGCAAGAGTTGTTCTGGCTGCCACCTTGGCTGTGGGAGCCAGGCCAGGACGTTCGGCATATTGGGGGCCGGTGCTAGGGAAAAGTGAAAAAATGGTTCTTTTGAGGATAGAGTGGCCAGGAAAGCCCGCAGCCCCAAAGTCTGGGTGGCAATGCAAGTAGTTCCCAGAGGCGTTCATAAAAAGCAAGAGTTGTTCTGGCTGCCACCTTTGGTGTGGGAGTCAGCTCGAGATGTTCGGCATATTGGGGTCCGGTGCTAGGGAAAAGTGAAAAAAAGGTTCTTTGGAGGATAGAGTGGCCAGGAAAGCCCGCAGCCCCAAAGTCTGGGTGGCAATGCAAGTAGTTCCCAGAGGCCTTGAAAGAAAGCAAGAGTTATTTCTGGCTGCCACCTTGGCTGTGGGAGCCAGGCCAGGACGTTCGGCATATTGGAGGCCAGTGCTAGGGAAAAGTGAAAAAAAGGTACTTTTGAGGATAGAGTGGCCAGGAAAGCCCGCAGCCCCAAAGTCTGGGTGGCAATGCAAGTAGTTCCCAGAGAGCTTGAAAGAAAGCAAGAGTTGCTTTGGCTGCCACCTTGGGTGTGGGAGCCAGGCCAGGACGTTCGGCATATTGGGGGCCGGTGCTAGGGAAAAGTGAAAAAAAGGTTCTTTGGAGGATAGAGTGGCCAGGAAAGCCCGCAGCCCCAAAGTCTGGGTGGCAATGCAAGTAGTTCCCAGAGGCGTTCATAAAAAGCAAGAGTTGTTCTGGCTGCCACCTTGGCTGTGGGAGTCAGCTCCGGATGTTCGGCATATTGGAGGCCGGTGCTGGGAAATATGAAAAAAGGTGCTTGTGAGGAGAGAGTGGCCAGGAAAGCCCGCAGCCCCAAAGTCTGGGTGGCAATGCAAGTAGTTCCCAGAGGCGTTCATAAAAAGCAAGAGTTGTTCTGGCTGCCACCTTGGGTGTGGGAGTCAGCTCCGGACGTTCGGTGTATTGGAGGCCGGTGCTGGGATAAAGTGAAAAAAGGTGCTTTTGAGGATAGAGTGGCCAAGGAAGCCCGCAGCCCCAAAGTCTGGCTGGCAAGGCAAGTAGTTCCGAGGGTCCTTGAAAGAAAACAAGAGTTGTTCTGGCTGCCACCTTGGCTGTGGGACTCAGCTCGGGACGTTCGGCATATTGGGGGCCGATGCTAGGGAAAAGTGAAAAAAAGTTTCTTTTGAGGATAGAGTGGCCAGGAAAGCCCGCAGCCCCAAAGTCTGGGTGGCAATGCAAGTAGTTCCCAGAGGCGTTCATAAAAAGCAAGAGTTGTTCTGGCTGCCACCTTGGCTGTGGGAGTCAGCTCCGGATGTTCGGCATATTGGAGGCCGGTGCTGGGAAATATGAAAAAAGGTGCTTGTGAGGAGAGAGTGGCCAGGAAAGCCCGCAGCCCCAAAGTCTGGGTGACAATGCAAGTAGTTCCCAGAGACCTTGAAAGAAAGCAAGAGTTGTTCTGGCTGCCACCTTTGGTGTGGGAGTCAGCTCGAGATGTTCGGCATATTGGGGTCCGGTGCTAGGGAAAAGTGAAAAAAAGGTTCTTTGGAGGATAGAGTGGCCAGGAAAGCCCGCAGCCCCAAAGTCTGGGTGGCAATGCAAGTAGTTCCCAGAGACCTTGAAAGAAAGCAAGAGTTATTTCTGGCTGCCACCTTGGGTGTGGGAGCCAGGCCAGGAAATTCGGCATATTGGAGGCCTATGCTGGGAAATAGGAAAAAAAGGTGCTTTTGAAGATAGAGAGGCCAGGAAAGCCCGCAGCCCCAAAGTCTGGGTGGCAATGCAAGTAGTTCCCAGAGGCGTTCATAAAAAGCAAGAGTTGTTCTGGCTGCCACCTTGGCTGTGGGAGCCAGGCCAGGACGTTCGGCATATTGGGGGCCGGTGCTAGGGAAAAGTGAAAAAATGGTTCTTTTGAGGATAGAGTGGCCAGGAAAGCCCGCAGCCCCAAAGTCTGGGTGGCAATGCAAGTAGTTCCCAGAGGCGTTCATAAAAAGCAAGAGTTGTTCTGGCTGCCACCTTTGCTGTGGGAGTCAGCTCCAGATGTTCGGCATATTGGAGGCCGGTGCTGGGAAATATGAAAAAAGGTGCTTTTTGAGGATAGAGTGGCCAGGAAAGCCCGCAGCCCCAAAGTCTGGGTGGAAATGCAAGTAGTTCCCAGAGTCCTTGCAAGAAAACAAGAGTTGTTCTGGCTGCCACCTTGGCTGTGGGAGTCAGCTCCGGATGTTTGTAATATTGGAGACCAGTTCTGGGAAATATGAAAAAAGGTGCTTTTGAGGATGGAGTGGCCAGGAAAGCCCGCAGCCCCAAAGTCTGGGTGACAATGCAAGTAGTTCCCAGAGACCTTGAAAGAAAGCAAGAGTTGTTCTGGCTGCCACCTTTGGTGTGGGAGTCAGCTCGAGATGTTCGGCATATTGGGGTCCGGTGCTAGGGAAAAGTGAAAAAAAGGTTCTTTGGAGGATAGAGTGGCCAGGAAAGCCCGCAGCCCCAAAGTCTGGGTGGCAATGCAAGTAGTTCCCAGAGGCCTTGAAAGAAAGCAAGAGTTATTTCTGGCTGCCACCTTGGCTGTGGGAGCCAGGCCAGGACGTTCGGCATATTGGAGGCCAGTGCTAGGGAAAAGTGAAAAAAAGGTACTTTTGAGGATAGAGTGGCCAGGAAAGCCCGCAGCCCCAAAGTCTGGGTGGCAATGCAAGTAGTTCCCAGAGAGCTTGAAAGAAAGCAAGAGTTGCTTTGGCTGCCACCTTGGGTGTGGGAGCCAGGCCAGGACGTTCGGCATATTGGGGGCCGGTGCTAGGGAAAAGTGAAAAAAAGGTTCTTTGGAGGATAGAGTGGCCAGGAAAGCCCGCAGCCCCAAAGTCTGGGTGGCAATGCAAGTAGTTCCCAGAGGCGTTCATAAAAAGCAAGAGTTGTTCTGGCTGCCACCTTGGCTGTGGGAGTCAGCTCCGGATGTTCGGCATATTGGAGGCCGGTGCTGGGAAATATGAAAAAAGGTGCTTGTGAGGAGAGAGTGGCCAGGAAAGCCCGCAGCCCCAAAGTCTGGGTGGCAATGCAAGTAGTTCCCAGAGGCGTTCATAAAAAGCAAGAGTTGTTCTGGCTGCCACCTTGGGTGTGGGAGTCAGCTCCGGACGTTCGGTGTATTGGAGGCCGGTGCTGGGATAAAGTGAAAAAAGGTGCTTTTGAGGATAGAGTGGCCAAGGAAGCCCGCAGCCCCAAAGTCTGGCTGGCAAGGCAAGTAGTTCCCAGAGTCCTTGAAAGAAAACAAGAGTTGTTCTGGCTGCCACCTTGGCTGTGGGACTCAGCTCGGGACGTTCGGCATATTGGGGGCCGATGCTAGGGAAAAGTGAAAAAAAGTTTCTTTTGAGGATAGAGTGGCCAGGAAAGCCCGCAGCCCCAAAGTCTGGGTGGCAATGCAAGTAGTTCCCAGAGGCGTTCATAAAAAGCAAGAGTTGTTCTGGCTGCCACCTTGGCTGTGGGAGTCAGCTCCGGATGTTCGGCATATTGGAGGCCGGTGCTGGGAAATATGAAAAAAGGTGCTTGTGAGGAGAGAGTGGCCAGGAAAGCCCGCAGCCCCAAAGTCTGGGTGGCAATGCAAATAGTTCCCAGAGACGTTGAAAGAAAGCAAGAGTTGTTCTGGCTGCCAACTTGGGTGTGGGAGTCAGCTCCGGACGTTCGGCGTATTGGAGGCTGGTGCTGGGAAATATGAAAAAAAGGTGCTTTTGAAGATAGAGTGGCCAGGAAAGCCCGCAGCCCCAAGGTTTGGGTGGCAATGCAAGGAGTTCCCAGAGGCGTTCATCAAAAGCAAGAGTTGTTCTGGCTGCCACCTTGGCTGTGGGAGTCAGCTCCGGACGTTCGGTGTATTGGAGGCCGGTGCTGGGAAATATGAAAAAAGGTGCTTTTGAGGATAGAGTGGCCAGGAAAGCCCGCAGCCCCAAAGTCTGGGTGACAATGCAAGTAGTTCCCAGAGACCTTGAAAGAAAGCAAGAGTTGTTCTGGCTGCCACCTTTGGTGTGGGAGTCAGCTCGAGATGTTCGGCATATTGGGGTCCGGTGCTAGGGAAAAGTGAAAAAAAGGTTCTTTGGAGGATAGAGTGGCCAGGAAAGCCCGCAGCCCCAAAGTCTGGCTGGCAATGCAAGTAGTTCCCAGAGACCTTGAAAGAAAGCAAGAGTTATTTCTGGCTGCCACCTTGGGTGTGGGAGCCAGGCCAGGACGTTCGGCATATTGGAGGCCAGTGCTAGGGAAAAGTGAAAAAAAGGTTCTTTGGAGGATAGAGTGGCCAGGAAAGCCCGCAGCCCCAAAGTCTGGGTTGCAATGCAAGTAGTTCCCAGAGACCTTGAAAGAAAGCAAGAGTTATTTCTGGCTGCCACCTTGGGTGTGGGAGCCAGGCCAGGACGTTCGGCATATTGGAGGCCTATGCTGGGAAATAGGAAAAAAAGGTGCTTTTGAAGATAGAGAGGCCAGGAAAGCCCGCAGCCCCAAAGTCTGGGTGGCAATGCAAGTAGTTCCCAGAGGCGTTCATAAAAAGCAAGAGTTGTTCTGGCTGCCACCTTGGCTGTGGGAGCCAGGCCAGGACGTTCGGCATATTGGGGGCCGGTGCTAGGGAAAAGTGAAAAAATGGTTCTTTTGAGGATAGAGTGGCCAGGAAAGCCCGCAGCCCCAAAGTCTGGGTGGCAATGCAAGTAGTTCCCAGAGGCGTTCATAAAAAGCAAGAGTTGTTCTGGCTGCCACCTTTGCTGTGGGAGTCAGCTCCAGATGTTCGGCATATTGGAGGCCGGTGCTGGGAAATATGAAAAAAGGTGCTTTTTGAGGATAGAGTGGCCAGGAAAGCCCGCACCCCCAAAGTCTGGGTGGAAATGCAAGTAGTTCCCAGAGTCCTTGCAAGAAAACAAGAGTTGTTCTGGCTGCCACCTTGGCTGTGGGAGCCAGGCCAGGACGTTCGGCATATTGGAGGCCAGTGCTAGGGAAAAGTGAAAAAAAGGTACTTTTGAGGATAGAGTGGCCAGGAAAGCCCGCAGCCCCAAAGTCTGGGTGGCAATGCAAGTAGTTCCCAGAGAGCTTGAAAGAAAGCAAGAGTTGCTTTGGCTGCCACCTTGGGTGTGGGAGCCAGGCCAGGACGTTCGGCATATTGGGGGCCGGTGCTAGGGAAAAGTGAAAAAAAGGTTCTTTGGAGGATAGAGTGGCCAGGAAAGCCCGCAGCCCCAAAGTCTGGGTGGCAATGCAAGTAGTTCCCAGAGGCGTTCATAAAAAGCAAGAGTTGTTCTGGCTGCCACCTTGGCTGTGGGAGTCAGCTCCGGATGTTCGGCATATTGGAGGCCGGTGCTGGGAAATATGAAAAAAGGTGCTTGTGAGGAGAGAGTGGCCAGGAAAGCCCGCAGCCCCAAAGTCTGGGTGGCAATGCAAATAGTTCCCAGAGACGTTGAAAGAAAGCAAGAGTTGTTCTGGCTGCCAACTTGGGTGTGGGAGTCAGCTCCGGACGTTCGGCGTATTGGAGGCTGGTGCTGGGAAATATGAAAAAAAGGTGCTTTTGAAGATAGAGTGGCCAGGAAAGCCCGCAGCCCCAAGGTTTGGGTGGCAATGCAAGGAGTTCCCAGAGGCGTTCATCAAAAGCAAGAGTTGTTCTGGCTGCCACCTTGGCTGTGGGAGTCAGCTCCGGACGTTCGGTGTATTGGAGGCCGGTGCTGGGAAATATGAAGAAAAGGTGCTTTTGAGGATAGAGTGGCCAAGGAAGCCCGCAGCCCCAAAGTCTGGCTGGCAAGGCAAGTAGTTCCCAGAGTCCTTGAAAGAAAACAAGAGTTATTTCTGGCTGCCACCTTGGCTGTGGGAGCCAGGCCAGGAAATTCGGCGTATTGGAGGCCGGTGCTGGGAAATATGAAAAAAAGGTGCTTTTGAGGATGGAGTGGCCAGGAAAGCCCGCAGCCCCAAAGTCTGGGTGACAATGCAAGTAGTTCCCAGAGACCTTGAAAGAAAGCAAGAGTTGTTCTGGCTGCCAACTTGGCTGTGGGAGTCAGCTCGAGATGTTCGGCATATTGGGGTCCGGTGCAAGGGAAAAGTGAAAAAAAGGTTCTTTGGAGGATAGAGTGGCCAGGAAAGCCCGCAGCCCCAAAGTCTGGCTGGCAATGCAAGTAGTTCCCAGAGACCTTGAAAGAAAGCAAGAGTTATTTCTGGCTGCCACCTTGGGTGTGGGAGCCAGGCCAGGACGTTCGGCATATTGGAGGCCAGTGCTAGGGAAAAGTGAAAAAAAGGTTCTTTGGAGGATAGAGTGGCCAGGAAAGCCCGCAGCCCCAAAGTCTGGCTGGCAATGAAAGTAGTTCCCAGAGGCGTTCATCAAAAGCAAGAGTTGTTCTGGCTGCCACCTTGGCTGTGGGAGTCAGCTCCAGATGTTCGGCATATTGGAGGCCGGTGCTGGGATAAAGTGAAAAAATGTGCTTTTTGAGGATAGAGTGGCCAAGGAAGCCCGCAGCCCCAAAGTCTGGGTTGCAATGCAAGTAGTTCCCAGAGTCCTTGAAAGAAAACAAGAGTTGTTCTGGCTGCCACCTTGGCTGTGGGACTCAGCTCGGGACGTTCGGCATATTGGGGGCCGATGCTAGGGAAAAGTGAAAAAAAGTTTCTTTTGAGGATAGAGTGGCCAGGAAAGCCCGCAGCCCCAAAGTCTGGGTGGCAATGCAAGTAGTTCCCAGAGGCGTTCATAAAAAGCAAGAGTTGTTCTGGCTGCCACCTTTGCTGTGGGAGTCAGCTCCAGATGTTCGGCATATTGGAGGCCGGTGCTGGGAAATATGAAAAAAGGTGCTTTTTGAGGATAGAGTGGCCAGGAAAGCCCGCAGCCCCAAAGTCTGGGTGGAAATGCAAGTAGTTCCCAGAGTCCTTGCAAGAAAACAAGAGTTGTTCTGGCTGCCACCTTGGCTGTGGGAGTCAGCTCCGGATGTTTGTAATATTGGAGACCAGTTCTGGGAAATATGAAAAAAGGTGCTTTTGAGGATAGAGTGGCCAGGAAAGCCCGCAGCCCCAAAGTCTGGGTGACAATGCAAGTAGTTCCCAGAGACCTTGAAAGAAAGCAAGAGTTGTTCTGGCTGCCAACTTGGCTGTGGGAGTCAGCTCGAGATGTTCGGCATATTGGGGTCCGGTGCTAGGGAAAAGTGAAAAAAAGGTTCTTTGGAGGATAGAGTGGCCAGGAAAGCCCGCAGCCCCAAAGTCTGGGTGGCAATGCAAGTAGTTCCCAGAGACCTTGAAAGAAAGCAAGAGTTATTTCTGGCTGCCACCTTGGGTGTGGGAGCCAGGCCAGGACGTTCGGCATATTGGAGGCCAGTGCTAGGGAAAAGTGAAAAAAAGGTTCTTTGGAGGATAGAGTGGCCAGGAAAGCCCGCAGCCCCAAAGTCTGGCTGGCAATGAAAGTAGTTCCCAGAGGCGTTCATAAAAAGCAAGAGTTGTTCTGGCTGCCAACTTGGGTGTGGGAGTCAGCTCCGGACGTTCGGCGTATTGGAGGCTGGTGCTGGGAAATATGAAAAAAAGGTGCTTTTGAAGATAGAGTGGCCAGGAAAGCCCGCAGCCCCAAGGTTTGGGTGGCAATGCAAGGAGTTCCCAGAGGCGTTCATCAAAAGCAAGAGTTGTTCTGGCTGCCACCTTGGCTGTGGGAGTCAGCTCCGGACGTTCGGTGTATTGGAGGCCGGTGCTGGGAAATATGAAGAAAAGGTGCTTTTGAGGATAGAGTGGCCAAGGAAGCCCGCAGCCCCAAAGTCTGGCTGGCAAGGCAAGTAGTTCCCAGAGTCCTTGAAAGAAAACAAGAGTTATTTCTGGCTGCCACCTTGGCTGTGGGAGCCAGGCCAGGAAATTCGGCGTATTGGAGGCCGGTGCTGGGAAATATGAAAAAAAGGTGCTTTTGAGGATGGAGTGGCCAGGAAAGCCCGCAGCCCCAAAGTCTGGGTGACAATGCAAGTAGTTCCCAGAGACCTTGAAAGAAAGCAAGAGTTGTTCTGGCTGCCAACTTGGCTGTGGGAGTCAGCTCGAGATGTTCGGCATATTGGGGTCCGGTGCTAGGGAAAAGTGAAAAAAAGGTTCTTTGGAGGATAGAGTGGCCAGGAAAGCCCGCAGCCCCAAAGTCTGGCTGGCAATGCAAGTAGTTCCCAGAGACCTTGAAAGAAAGCAAGAGTTATTTCTGGCTGCCACCTTGGGTGTGGGAGCCAGGCCAGGACGTTCGGCATATTGGAGGCCAGTGCTAGGGAAAAGTGAAAAAAAGGTTCTTTGGAGGATAGAGTGGCCAGGAAAGCCCGCAGCCCCAAAGTCTGGCTGGCAATGAAAGTAGTTCCCAGAGGCGTTCATCAAAAGCAAGAGTTGTTCTGGCTGCCACCTTGGCTGTGGGAGTCAGCTCCAGATGTTCGGCATATTGGAGGCCGGTGCTGGGATATAGTGAAAAAATGTGCTTTTTGAGGATAGAGTGGCCAAGGAAGCCCGCAGCCCCAAAGTCTGGGTTGCAATGCAAGTAGTTCCCAGAGTCCTTGAAAGAAAACAAGAGTTGTTCTGGCTGCCACCTTGGCTGTGGGACTCAGCTCGGGACGTTCGGCATATTGGGGGCCGATGCTAGGGAAAAGTGAAAAAAAGGTTCTTTTGAGGATAGAGTGGCCAGGAAAGCCCGCAGCCCCAAAGTCTGGGTGGCAATGCAAGTAGTTCCCAGAGGCGTTCATAAAAAGCAAGAGTTGTTCTGGCTGCCACCTTTGCTGTGGGAGTCAGCTCCAGATGTTCGGCATATTGGAGGCCGGTGCTGGGAAATATGAAAAAAGGTGCTTTTTGAGGATAGAGTGGCCAGGAAAGCCCGCAGCCCCAAAGTCTGGGTGGAAATGCAAGTAGTTCCCAGAGTCCTTGCAAGAAAACAAGAGTTGTTCTGGCTGCCACCTTGGCTGTGGGAGTCAGCTCCGGATGTTTGTAATATTGGAGACCAGTTCTGGGAAATATGAAAAAAGGTGCTTTTGAGGATAGAGTGGCCAGGAAAGCCCGCAGCCCCAAAGTCTGGGTGACAATGCAAGTAGTTCCCAGAGACCTTGAAAGAAAGCAAGAGTTGTTCTGGCTGCCAACTTGGCTGTGGGAGTCAGCTCGAGATGTTCGGCATATTGGGGTCCGGTGCTAGGGAAAAGTGAAAAAAAGGTTCTTTGGAGGATAGAGTGGCCAGGAAAGCCCGCAGCCCCAAAGTCTGGCTGGCAATGAAAGTAGTTCCCAGAGGCGTTCATCAAAAGCAAGAGTTGTTCTGGCTGCCACCTTGGCTGTGGGAGTCAGCTCCAGATGTTCGGCATATTGGAGGCCGGTGCTGGGATAAAGTGAAAAAATGTGCTTTTTGAGGATAGAGTGGCCAAGGAAGCCCGCAGCCCCAAAGTCTGGGTTGCAATGCAAGTAGTTCCCAGAGACCTTGAAAGAAAGCAAGAGTTATTTCTGGCTGCCACCTTGGCTGTGGGAGCCAGGCCAGGACGTTCGGCATATTGGAGGCCAGTGCTAGGGAAAAGTGAAAAAAAGGTTCTTTGGAGGATAGAGTGGCCAGGAAAGCCCGCAGCCCCAAAGTCTGGGTGGCAATGAAAGTAGTTCCCAGAGGCGTTCATAAAAAGCAAGAGTTGTTCTGGCTGCCACCTTGGCTGTGGGAGTCAGCTCCGGATGTTCGGCATATTGGAGGCCGGTGCTGGGAAATATGAAAAAAGGTGCTTGTGAGGAGAGAGTGGCCAGGAAAGCCCGCAGCCCCAAAGTCTGGGTGGCAATGCAAGTAGTTCCCAGAGACCTTGCAAGAAAGCAAGAGTTGTTCTGGCTGCCACCTTGGCTGTGGGAGTCAGCTCCGGATGTTTGTAATATTGGAGACCAGTTCTGGGAAATATGAAAAAAGGTGCTTTTGAGGATAGAGTGGCCAGGAAAGCCCGCAGCCCCAAAGTCTGGGTGACAATGCAAGTAGTTCCCAGAGACCTTGAAAGAAAGCAAGAGTTGTTCTGGCTGCCAACTTGGCTGTGGGAGTCAGCTCGAGATGTTCGGCATATTGGGATCCGGTGCTAGGGAAAAGTGAAAAAAAGGTTCTTTGGAGGATAGAGTGGCCAGGAAAGCCCGCAGCCCCAAAGTCTGGGTGGCAATGCAAGTAGTTCCCAGAGACCTTGAAAGAAAGCAAGAGTTATTTCTGGCTGCCACCTTGGGTGTGGGAGCCAGGCCAGGACGTTCGGCATATTGGAGGCCAGTGCTAGGGAAAAGTGAAAAAAAGGTTCTTTGGAGGATAGAGTGGCCAGGAAAGCCCGCAGCCCCAAAGTCTGGGTGGCAATGAAAGTAGTTCCCAGAGGCGTTCATCAAAAGCAAGAGTTGTTCTGGCTGCCACCTTGGCTGTGGGAGTCAGCTCCGGATGTTCGGCATATTGGAGGCCGGTGCTGGGAAATATGAAAAAAGGTGCTTGTGAGGAGAGAGTGGCCAGGAAAGCCCGCAGCCCCAAAGTCTGGGTGGCAATGCAAGTAGTTCCCAGAGGCGTTCATAAAAAGCAAGAGTTGTTCTGGCTGCCACCTTTGCTGTGGGAGTCAGCTCCAGATGTTCGGCATATTGGAGGCCGGTGCTGGGATAAAGTGAAAAAATGTGCTTTTTGAGGATAGAGTGGCCAAGGAAGCCCGCAGCCCCAAAGTCTGGGTGGCAAGGCAAGTAGTTCCCAGAGTCCTTGAAAGAAAACAAGAGTTGTTCTGGCTGCCACCTTGGCTGTGGGACTCAGCTCGGGACGTTCGGCATATTGGGGGCCGATGCTAGGGAAAAGTGAAAAAAAGGTTCTTTTGAGGATAGAGTGGCCAGGAAAGCCCGCAGCCCCAAAGTCTGGGTGGCAATGCAAGGAGTTCCCAGAGGCGTTCATAAAAAGCAAGAGTTGTTCTGGCTGCCACCTTGGGTGTGGGAGTCAGCTCCGGATGTTCGGCATATTGGGGTCCGGTGCTGGGAAGTATGAAAAAAAGGTGCTTTTGAGGATGGAGTGGCCAGGAAAGCCCGCAGCCCCAAAGTCTGGGTAGCAATGCAAGTAGTTCCCAGAGATCTTGAAAGAAAGCAAGAGTTGTTCTGGCTGCCAACTTGGCTGTGGGAGTCAGCTCGAGACGTTCGGCATATTGGGATCCGGTGCTAGGGAAAAGTGAAAAAAAGTTCTTTGGAGGATATAATAGCCAGGAAAGCCCGCAGCCCCAAAGTCTGGGTGGCAATGCAAGTAGTTCCCAGAGACCTTGAAAGAAAGCAAGAGTTATTTCTGGCTGCCACCTTGGGTGTGGGAGCCAGGCCAGGACGTTCGGCATATTGGAGGCCAGTGCTAGGGAAAAGTGAAAAAAAGGTTCTTTGGAGGATAGAGTGGCCAGGAAAGCCCGCAGCCCCAAAGTCTGGGTGGCAATGCAAGTAGTTCCCAGAGACCTTGAAAGAAAGCAAGAGTTATTTCTGGCTGCCACCTTGGGTGTGGGAGCCAGGCCAGGAAATTCGGCATATTGGAGGCCTATGCTGGGAAATAGGAAAAAAAGGTGCTTTTGAAGATAGAGAGGCCAGGAAAGCCCGCAGCCCCAAAGTCTGGGTGGCAATGCAAGTAGTTCCCAGAGGCGTTCATAAAAAGCAAGAGTTGTTCTGGCTGCCACCTTGGCTGTGGGAGCCAGGCCAGGACGTTCAGCATATTGGGGGCCGGTGCTAGGGAAAAGTGAAAAAATGGTTCTTTTGAGGATAGAGTGGCCAGGAAAGCCCGCAGCCCCAAAGTCTGGGTGGCAATGCAAGTAGTTCCCAGAGGCGTTCATAAAAAGCAAGAGTTGTTCTGGCTGCCACCTTTGCTGTGGGAGTCAGCTCCAGATGTTCGGCATATTGGAGGCCGGTGCTGGGAAATATGAAAAAAGGTGCTTTTTGAGGATAGAGTGGCCAGGAAAGCCCGCAGCCCCAAAGTCTGGGTGGAAATGCAAGTAGTTCCCAGAGTCCTTGCAAGAAAACAAGAGTTGTTCTGGCTGCCACCTTGGCTGTGGGAGTCAGCTCCGGATGTTTGTAATATTGGAGACCAGTTCTGGGAAATATGAAAAAAGGTGCTTTTGAGGATGGAGTGGCCAGGAAAGCCCGCAGCCCCAAAGTCTGGGTGACAATGCAAGTAGTTCCCAGAGACCTTGAAAGAAAGCAAGAGTTGTTCTGGCTGCCACCTTTGGTGTGGGAGTCAGCTCGAGATGTTCGGCATATTGGGGTCCGGTGCTAGGGAAAAGTGAAAAAAAGGTTCTTTGGAGGATAGAGTGGCCAGGAAAGCCCGCAGCCCCAAAGTCTGGGTGGCAATGCAAGTAGTTCCCAGAGGCCTTGAAAGAAAGCAAGAGTTATTTCTGGCTGCCACCTTGGCTGTGGGAGCCAGGCCAGGACGTTCGGCATATTGGAGGCCAGTGCTAGGGAAAAGTGAAAAAAAGGTACTTTTGAGGATAGAGTGGCCAGGAAAGCCCGCAGCCCCAAAGTCTGGGTGGCAATGCAAGTAGTTCCCAGAGAGCTTGAAAGAAAGCAAGAGTTGCTTTGGCTGCCACCTTGGGTGTGGGAGCCAGGCCAGGACGTTCGGCATATTGGGGGCCGGTGCTAGGGAAAAGTGAAAAAAAGGTTCTTTGGAGGATAGAGTGGCCAGGAAAGCCCGCAGCCCCAAAGTCTGGGTGGCAATGCAAGTAGTTCCCAGAGGCGTTCATAAAAAGCAAGAGTTGTTCTGGCTGCCACCTTGGCTGTGGGAGTCAGCTCCGGATGTTCGGCATATTGGAGGCCGGTGCTGGGAAATATGAAAAAAGGTGCTTGTGAGGAGAGAGTGGCCAGGAAAGCCCGCAGCCCCAAAGTCTGGGTGGCAATGCAAGTAGTTCCCAGAGGCGTTCATAAAAAGCAAGAGTTGTTCTGGCTGCCACCTTGGGTGTGGGAGTCAGCTCCGGACGTTCGGCATATTGGAGGCCGGTGCTGGGATAAAGTGAAAAAAGGTGCTTTTGAGGATAGAGTGGCCAAGGAAGCCCGCAGCCCCAAAGTCTGGCTGGCAAGGCAAGTAGTTCCGAGGGTCCTTGAAAGAAAACAAGAGTTGTTCTGGCTGCCACCTTGGCTGTGGGACTCAGCTCGGGACGTTCGGCATATTGGGGGCCGATGCTAGGGAAAAGTGAAAAAAAGGTTCTTTTGAGGATAGAGTGGCCAGGAAAGCCCGCAGCCCCAAAGTCTGGGTGGCAATGCAAGTAGTTCCCAGAGGCGTTCATAAAAAGCAAGAGTTGTTCTGGCTGCCACCTTGGCTGTGGGAGTCAGCTCCGGATGTTCGGCATATTGGAGGCCGGTGCTGGGAAATATGAAAAAAGGTGCTTGTGAGGAGAGAGTGGCCAGGAAAGCCCGCAGCCCCAAAGTCTGGGTGGCAATGCAAATAGTTCCCAGAGACGTTGAAAGAAAGCAAGAGTTGTTCTGGCTGCCAACTTGGGTGTGGGAGTCAGCTCCGGACGTTCGGCGTATTGGAGGCTGGTGCTGGGAAATATGAAAAAAAGGTGCTTTTGAAGATAGAGTGGCCAGGAAAGCCCGCAGCCCCAAGGTTTGGGTGGCAATGCAAGGAGTTCCCAGAGGCGTTCATCAAAAGCAAGAGTTGTTCTGGCTGCCACCTTGGCTGTGGGAGTCAGCTCCGGACGTTCGGTGTATTGGAGGCCGGTGCTGGGAAATATGAAAAAAGGTGCTTTTGAGGATAGAGTGGCCAGGAAAGCCCGCAGCCCCAAAGTCTGGGTGACAATGCAAGTAGTTCCCAGAGACCTTGAAAGAAAGCAAGAGTTGTTCTGGCTGCCACCTTTGGTGTGGGAGTCAGCTCGAGATGTTCGGCATATTGGGGTCCGGTGCTAGGGAAAAGTGAAAAAAAGGTTCTTTGGAGGATAGAGTGGCCAGGAAAGCCCGCAGCCCCAAAGTCTGGGTTGCAATGCAAGTAGTTCCCAGAGACCTTGAAAGAAAGCAAGAGTTATTTCTGGCTGCCACCTTGGGTGTGGGAGCCAGGCCAGGACGTTCGGCATATTGGAGGCCTATGCTGGGAAATAGGAAAAAAAGGTGCTTTTGAAGATAGAGAGGCCAGGAAAGCCCGCAGCCCCAAAGTCTGGGTGGCAATGCAAGTAGTTCCCAGAGGCGTTCATAAAAAGCAAGAGTTGTTCTGGCTGCCACCTTGGCTGTGGGAGCCAGGCCAGGACGTTCGGCATATTGGGGGCCGGTGCTAGGGAAAAGTGAAAAAATGGTTCTTTTGAGGATAGAGTGGCCAGGAAAGCCCGCAGCCCCAAAGTCTGGGTGGCAATGCAAGTAGTTCCCAGAGGCGTTCATAAAAAGCAAGAGTTGTTCTGGCTGCCACCTTTGCTGTGGGAGTCAGCTCCAGATGTTCGGCATATTGGAGGCCGGTGCTGGGAAATATGAAAAAAGGTGCTTTTTGAGGATAGAGTGGCCAGGAAAGCCCGCAGCCCCAAAGTCTGGGTGGAAATGCAAGTAGTTCCCAGAGTCCTTGCAAGAAAACAAGAGTTGTTCTGGCTGCCACCTTGGCTGTGGGAGTCAGCTCCGGAAGTTTGTAATATTGGAGACCAGTTCTGGGAAATATGAAAAAAGGTGCTTTTGAGGATGGAGTGGCCAGGAAAGCCCGCAGCCCCAAAGTCTGGGTGACAATGCAAGTAGTTCCCAGAGACCTTGAAAGAAAGCAAGAGTTGTTCTGGCTGCCACCTTTGGTGTGGGAGTCAGCTCGAGATGTTCGGCATATTGGGGTCCGGTGCTAGGGAAAAGTGAAAAAAAGGTTCTTTGGAGGATAGAGTGGCCAGGAAAGCCCGCAGCCCCAAAGTCTGGGTGGCAATGCAAGTAGTTCCCAGAGACCTTGAAAGAAAGCAAGAGTTATTTCTGGCTGCCACCTTGGGTGTGGGAGCCAGGCCAGGACGTTCGGCATATTGGAGGCCAGTGCTAGGGAAAAGTGAAAAAAAGGTTCTTTGGAGGATAGAGTGGCCAGGAAAGCCCGCAGCCCCAAAGTCTGGGTGGCAATGCAAGTAGTTCCCAGAGACCTTGAAAGAAAGCAAGAGTTATTTCTGGCTGCCACCTTGGCTGTGGAAGCCAGGCCAGGACGTTCGGCATATTGGGGGCCGGTGCTAGGGAAAAGTGAATAAAAGGTACTTTTGAGGATAGAGTGGCCAGGAAAGCCCGCAGCCCCAAAGTCTGGGTGGCAATGCAAGTAGTTCCCAGAGGCGTTCATAAAAAGCAAGAGTTGTTCTGGCTGCCACCTTGGCTGTGGGAGTCAGCTCCGGATGTTCGGCATATTGGGGTCCGGTGCTGGGAAATATGAAAAAAAGGTGCTTTTGAGGATGGAGTGGCCAGGAAAGCCCGCAGCCCCAAAGTCTGGGTAGCAATGCAAGTAGTTCCCAGAGACCTTGAAAGAAAGCAAGAGTTGTTCTGGCTGCCAACTTGGCTGTGGGAGTCAGCTCGAGACGTTCGGCATATTGGGATCCGGTGCTAGGGAAAAGTGAAAAAAAGGTTCTTTGGAGGATATAATAGCCAGGAAAGCCCGCAGCCCCAAAGTCTGGGTGGCAATGCAAGTAGTTCCCAGAGACCTTGAAAGAAAGCAAGAGTTATTTCTGGCTGCCACCTTGGGTGTGGGAGCCAGGCCAGGACGTTCGGCATATTGGAGGCCAGTGCTAGGGAAAAGTGAAAAAAAGGTTCTTTGGAGGATAGAGTGGCCAGGAAAGCCCGCAGCCCCAAAGTCTGGGTGGCAATGCAAGTAGTTCCCAGAGACCTTGAAAGAAAGCAAGAGTTATTTCTGGCTGCCACCTTGGCTGTGGGAGCCAGGCCAGGATGTTCGGCATATTGGAGGCCAGTGCTAGGGAAAAGTGAAAAAAAGGTTCTTTGGAGGATAGAGTGGCCAGGAAAGCCCGCAGCCCCAAAGTCTGGGTGGCAATGCAAGTAGTTCCCAGAGACCTTGAAAGAAAGCAAGAGTTATTTCTGGCTGCCACCTTGGGTGTGGGAGCCAGGCCAGGACGTTCGGCATATTGGAGGCCAGTGCTAGGGAAAAGTGAAAAAAAGGTACTTTTGAGGATAGAGTGGCCAGGAAAGCCCGCAGCCCCAAAGTCTGGGTGGCAATGCAAGTAGTTCCCAGAGGCGTTCATCAAAAGCAAGAGTTGTTCTGGCTGCCACCTTGGCTGTGGGAGTCAGCTCCGGATGTTCGGCATATTGGAGGCCGGTGCTGGGAAATATGAAAAAAGGTGCTTGTGAGGAGAGAGTGGCCAGGAAAGCCCGCAGCCCCAAAGTCTGGGTGGCAATGCAAGTAGTTCCCAGAGGCGTTCATAAAAAGCAAGAGTTGTTCTGGCTGCCACCTTTGCTGTGGGAGTCAGCTCCAGATGTTCGGCATATTGGAGGCCGGTGCTGGGATAAAGTGAAAAAATGTGCTTTTTGAGGATAGAGTGGCCAAGGAAGCCCGCAGCCCCAAAGTCTGGCTGGCAAGGCAAGTAGTTCCCAGAGTCCTTGAAAGAAAACAAGAGTTGTTCTGGCTGCCACCTTGGCTGTGGGAGTCAGCTCGGGACGTTCGGCATATTGGGATCCGGTGCTAGGGAAAAGTGAAAAAAAGGTTCTTTGGAGGATATAATAGCCAGGAAAGCCCGCAGCCCCAAAGTCTGGGTGGCAATGCAAGTAGTTCCCAGAGATCTTGAAAGAAAGCAAGAGTTATTTCTGGCTGCCACCTTGGGTGTGGGAGCCAGGCCAGGACGTTCGGCATATTGGAGGCCAGTGCTAGGGAAAAGTGAAAAAAAGGTTCTTTGGAGGATAGAGTGGCCAGGAAAGCCCGCAGCCCCAAAGTCTGGGTGGCAATGCAAGTAGTTCCCAGAGACCTTGAAAGAAAGCAAGAGTTATTTCTGGCTGCCACCTTGGCTGTGGGAGCCAGGCCAGGATGTTCGGCATATTGGAGGCCGGTGCTGGGATATATGAAAAAAGGTGCTTGTGAGGAGAGAGTGGCCAGGAAAGCCCGCAGCCCCAAAGTCTGGGTTGCAATGCAAGTAGTTCCCAGAGACCTTGAAAGAAAGCAAGAGTTGTTCTGGCTGCCAACTTGGCTGTGGGAGTCAGCTCGAGACGTTCGGCATATTGGGATCCGGTGCTAGGGAAAAGTGAAAAAAAGGTTCTTTGGAGGATATAATAGCCAGGAAAGCCCGCAGCCCCAAAGTCTGGGTGGCAATGCAAGTAGTTCCCAGAGACCTTGAAAGAAAGCAAGAGTTATTTCTGGCTGCCACCTTGGGTGTGGGAGCCAGGCCAGGACGTTCGGCATATTGGAGGCCAGTGCTAGGGAAAAGTGAAAAAAAGGTTCTTTGGAGGATAGAGTGGCCAGGAAAGCCCGCAGCCCCAAAGTCTGGGTGGCAATGCAAGTAGTTCCCAGAGACCTTGAAAGAAAGCAAGAGTTATTTCTGGCTGCCACCTTGGCTGTGGGAGCCAGGCCAGGATGTTCGGCATATTGGAGGCCAGTGCTAGGGAAAAGTGAAAAAAGGTTCTTTGGAGGATAGAGTGGCCAGGAAAGCCCGCAGCCCCAAAGTCTGGGTGGCAATGCAAGTAGTTCCCAGAGACCTTGAAAGAAAGCAAGAGTTATTTCTGGCTGCCACCTTGGCTGTGGGAGCCAGGCCAGGATGTTCGGCATATTGGAGGCCGGTGCTGGGATATATGAAAAAAGGTGCTTGTGAGGAGAGAGTGGCCAGGAAAGCCCGCAGCCCCAAAGTCTGGGTTGCAATGCAAGTAGTTCCCAGAGACCTTGAAAGAAAGCAAGAGTTGTTCTGGCTGCCAACTTGGCTGTGGGAGTCAGCTCGAGACGTTCGGCATATTGGGATCCGGTGCTAGGGAAAAGTGAAAAAAAGGTTCTTTGGAGGATATAATAGCCAGGAAAGCCCGCAGCCCCAAAGTCTGGGTGGCAATGCAAGTAGTTCCCAGAGGCGTTCATAAAAACCAAGAGTTGTTCTGGCTGCCACCTTGGCTGTGGGAGTCAGCTCCGGATGTTCGGCATATTGGGGTCCGGTGCTGGGAAATATGAAAAAAAGGTGCTTTTGAGGATGGAGTGGCCAGGAAAGCCCGCAGCCCCAAAGTCTGGGTAGCAATGCAAGTAGTTCCCAGAGACCTTGAAAGAAAGCAAGAGTTGTTCTGGCTGCCAACTTGGCTGTGGGAGTCAGCTCGAGACGTTCGGCATATTGGGATCCGGTGCTAGGGAAAAGTGAAAAAAAGGTTCTTTGGAGGATATAATAGCCAGGAAAGCCCGCAGCCCCAAAGTCTGGGTGGCAATGCAAGTAGTTCCCAGAGACCTTGAAAGAAAGCAAGAGTTATTTCTGGCTGCCACCTTGGGTGTGGGAGCCAGGCCAGGACGTTCGGCATATTGGAGGCCAGTGCTAGGGAAAAGTGAAAAAAAAGTTCTTTGGAGGATAGAGTGGCCAGGAAAGCCCGCAGCCCCAAAGTCTGGGTGGCAATGCAAGTAGTTCCCAGAGACCTTGAAAGAAAGCAAGAGTTATTTCTGGCTGCCACCTTGGCTGTGGGAGCCAGGCCAGGATGTTCGGCATATTGGAGGCCAGTGCTAGGGAAAAGTGAAAAAAAGGTTCTTTGGAGGATAGAGTGGCCAGGAAAGCCCGCAGCCCCAAAGTCTGGGTGGCAATGCAAGTAGTTCCCAGAGGCGTTCATCAAAAGCAAGAGTTGTTCTGGCTGCCACCTTGGCTGTGGGAGTCAGCTCCGGATGTTCGGCATATTGGAGGCCGGTGCTGGGAAATATGAAAAAAGGTGCTTGTGAGGAGAGAGTGGCCAGGAAAGCCCGCAGCCCCAAAGTCTGGGTGGCAATGCAAGTAGTTCCCAGAGGCGTTCATAAAAAGCAAGAGTTGTTCTGGCTGCCACCTTTGCTGTGGGAGCCAGGCCAGGACGTTCGGCATATTGGGGGCCGGTGCTAGGGAAAAGTGAAAAAATGGTTCTTTTGAGGATAGAGTGGCCAGGAAAGCCCGCAGCCCCAAAGTCTGGGTGGAAATGCAAGTAGTTCCCAGAGTCCTTGCAAGAAAACAAGAGTTGTTCTGGCTGCCACCTTGGCTGTGGGAGTGAGCTCCGGATGTTTGTAATATTGGAGACCAGTTCTGGGAAATATGAAAAAAGGTGCTTTTGAGGATAGAGTGGCCAGGAAAGCCCGCAGCCCCAAAGTCTGGGTGACAATGCAAGTAGTTCCCAGAGACCTTGAAAGAAAGCAAGAGTTGTTCTGGCTGCCACCTTTGGTGTGGGAGTCAGCTCGAGATGTTCGGCATATTGGGGTCCGGTGCTAGGGAAAAGTGAAAAAAAGGTTCTTTGGAGGATAGAGTGGCCAGGAAAGCCCGCAGCCCCAAAGTCTGGGTGGCAATGCAAGTAGTTCCCAGAGACCTTGAAAGAAAGCAAGAGTTATTTCTGGCTGCCACCTTGGGTGTGGGAGCCAGGCCAGGACGTTCGGCATATTGGAGGCCAGTGCTAGGGAAAAGTGAAAAAAAGGTTCTTTGGAGGATAGAGTGGCCAGGAAAGCCCGCAGCCCCAAAGTCTGGGTGGCAATGCAAGTAGTTCCCAGAGACCTTGAAAGAAAGCAAGAGTTATTTCTGGCTGCCACCTTGGGTGTGGGAGCCAGGCCAGGACGTTCGGCATATTGGAGGCCAGTGCTAGGGAAAAGTGAATAAAAGGTACTTTTGAGGATAGAGTGGCCAGGAAAGCCCGCAGCCCCAAAGTCTGGGTGGCAATGCAAGTAGTTCCCAGAGGCGTTCATCAAAAGCAAGAGTTGTTCTGGCTGCCACCTTGGGTGTGGGAGTCAGCTCCGGATGTTCGGCATATTGGGGTCCGGTACTGGGAAATATGAAAAAAAGGTGCTTTTGAGGATGGAGTGGCCAGGAAAGCCCGCAGCCCCAAAGTCTGGGTTGCAATGCAAGTAGTTCCCAGAGACCTTGAAAGAAAGCAAGAGTTGTTCTGGCTGCCAACTTGGCTGTGGGAGTCAGCTCGAGACGTTCGGCATATTGGGATCCGGTGCTAGGGAAAAGTGAAAAAAAGGTTCTTTGGAGGATATAATAGCCAGGAAAGCCCGCAGCCCCAAAGTCTGGGTGGCAATGCAAGTAGTTCCCAGAGATCTTGAAAGAAAGCAAGAGTTATTTCTGGCTGCCACCTTGGGTGTGGGAGCCAGGCCAGGACGTTCGGCATATTGGAGGACAGTGCTAGGGAAAAGTGAAAAAAAGGTTCTTTGGAGGATAGAGTGGCCAGGAAAGCCCGCAGCCCCAAAGTCTGGGTGGCAATGCAAGTAGTTCCCAGAGACCTTGAAAGAAAGCAAGAGTTATTTCTGGCTGCCACCTTGGCTGTGGGAGCCAGGCCAGGAAATTCGGCATATTGGAGGCCTATGCTGGGAAATAGGAAAAAAAGGTGCTTTTGAAGATAGAGAGGCCAGGAAAGCCCGCAGCCCCAAAGTCTGGGTGGCAATGCAAGTAGTTCCCAGAGGCGTTCATAAAAAGCAAGAGTTGTTCTGGCTGCCACCTTGGCTGTGGGAGCCAGGCCAGGACGTTCGGCATATTGGGGGCCGGTGCTAGGGAAAAGTGAAAAAATGGTTCTTTTGAGGATAGAGTGGCCAGGAAAGCCCGCAGCCCCAAAGTCTGGGTGGCAATGCAAGTAGTTCCCAGAGGCGTTCATAAAAAGCAAGAGTTGTTCTGGCTGCCACCTTGGCTGTGGGAGTCAGCTCCGGACGTTCGGTGTATTGGAGGCCGGTGCTGGGAAATATGAAAAAAGGTGCTTGTGAGGAGAGAGTGGCCAGGAAAGCCCGCAGCCCCAAAGTCTGGGTGGCAATGCAAGTAGTTCCCAGAGGCGTTCATCAAAAGCAAGAGTTGTTCTGGCTGCCACCTTGGGTGTGGGAGTCAGCTCCGGATGTTCGGCATATTGGGGTCCGGTACTGGGAAATATGAAAAAAAGGTGCTTTTGAGGATGGAGTGGCCAGGAAAGCCCGCAGCCCCAAAGTCTGGGTTGCAATGCAAGTAGTTCCCAGAGACCTTGAAAGAAAGCAAGAGTTGTTCTGGCTGCCAACTTGGCTGTGGGAGTCAGCTCGAGACGTTCGGCATATTGGGATCCGGTGCTAGGGAAAAGTGAAAAAAAGGTTCTTTGGAGGATATAATAGCCAGGAAAGCCCGCAGCCCCAAAGTCTGGGTGGCAATGCAAGTAGTTCCCAGAGAGCTTGAAAGAAAGCAAGAGTTATTTCTGGCTGCCACCTTGGGTGTGGGAGCCAGGCCAGGACGTTCGGCATATTGGAGGACAGTGCTAGGGAAAAGTGAAAAAAAGGTTCTTTGGAGGATAGAGTGGCCAGGAAAGCCCGCAGCCCCAAAGTCTGGGTGGCAATGCAAGTAGTTCCCAGAGACCTTGAAAGAAAGCAAGAGTTATTTCTGGCTGCCACCTTGGCTGTGGGAGCCAGGCCAGGAAATTCGGCATATTGGAGGCCTATGCTGGGAAATAGGAAAAAAAGGTGCTTTTGAAGATAGAGAGGCCAGGAAAGCCCGCAGCCCCAAAGTCTGGGTGGCAATGCAAGTAGTTCCCAGAGGCGTTCATAAAAAGCAAGAGTTGTTCTGGCTGCCACCTTGGCTGTGGGAGCCAGGCCAGGACGTTCGGCATATTGGGGGCCGGTGCTAGGGAAAAGTGAAAAAATGGTTCTTTTGAGGATAGAGTGGCCAGGAAAGCCCGCAGCCCCAAAGTCTGGGTGGCAATGCAAGTAGTTCCCAGAGGCGTTCATAAAAAGCAAGAGTTGTTCTGGCTGCCACCTTGGCTGTGGGAGTCAGCTCCGGACGTTCGGTGTATTGGAGGCCGGTGCTGGGAAATATGAAAAAAGGTGCTTGTGAGGAGAGAGTGGCCAGGAAAGCCCGCAGCCCCAAAGTCTGGGTGGCAATGCAAGTAGTTCCCAGAGACCTTGAAAGAAAGCAAGAGTTATTTCTGGCTGCCACCTTGGGTGTGGGAGCCAGGCCAGGACGTTCGGCATATTGGAGGCCAGTGCTAGGGAAAAGTGAAAAAAAGGTTCTTTGGAGGATAGAGTGGCCAGGAAAGCCCGCAGCCCCAAAGTCTGGCTGGCAATGCAAGTAGTTCCCAGAGGCGTTCATCAAAAGCAAGAGTTGTTCTGGCTGCCACCTTGGCTGTGGGAGTCAGCTCCGGATGTTCGGCATATTGGAGGCCGGTGCTGGGAAATATGAAAAAAGGTGCTTGTGAGGAGAGAGTGGCCAGGAAAGCCCGCAGCCCCAAAGTCTGGGTGGCAATGCAAGTAGTTCCCAGAGGCGTTCATAAAAAGCAAGAGTTGTTCTGGCTGCCACCTTGGCTGTGGGAGTCAGCTCCAGATGTTCGGCATATTGGGGGCCGGTGCTAGGGAAAAGTGAAAAAATGGTTCTTTTGAGGATAGAGTGGCCAGGAAAGCCCGCAGCCCCAAAGTCTGGGTGGCAATGCAAGTAGTTCCCAGAGTCCTTGCAAGAAAACAAGAGTTGTTCTGGCTGCCACCTTGGCTGTGGGAGTCAGCTCCGGATGTTTGTAATATTGGAGACCAGTTCTGGGAAATATGAAAAAAGGTGCTTTTGAGGATAGAGTGGCCAGGAAAGCCCGCAGCCCCAAAGTCTGGGTGACAATGCAAGTAGTTCCCAGAGACCTTGAAAGAAAGCAAGAGTTGTTCTGGCTGCCACCTTTGGTGTGGGAGTCAGCTCGAGATGTTCGGCATATTGGGGTCCGGTGCTAGGGAAAAGTGAAAAAAAGGTTCTTTGGAGGATAGAGTGGCCAGGAAAGCCCGCAGCCCCAAAGTCTGGCTGGCAATGCAAGTAGTTCCCAGAGACCTTGAAAGAAAGCAAGAGTTATTTCTGGCTGCCACCTTGGGTGTGGGAGCCAGGCCAGGACGTTCGGCATATTGGAGGACAGTGCTAGGGAAAAGTGAAAAAAAGGTTCTTTGGAGGATAGAGTGGCCAGGAAAGCCCGCAGCCCCAAAGTCTGGGTGGCAATGCAAGTAGTTCCCAGAGACCTTGAAAGAAAGCAAGAGTTATTTCTGGCTGCCACCTTGGGTGTGGGAGCCAGGCCAGGACGTTCGGCATATTGGAGGCCTATGCTGGGAAATAGGAAAAAAAGGTGCTTTTGAAGATAGAGAGGCCAGGAAAGCCCGCAGCCCCAAAGTCTGGGTGGCAATGCAAGTAGTTCCCAGAGGCGTTCATAAAAAGCAAGAGTTGTTCTGGCTGCCACCTTGGCTGTGGGAGCCAGGCCAGGACGTTCGGCATATTGGGGGCCGGTGCTAGGGAAAAGTGAAAAAATGGTTCTTTGGAGGATAGAGTGGCCAGGAAAGCCCGCAGCCCCAAAGTCTGGGTGGCAATGCAAGTAGTTCCCAGAGGCGTTCATAAAAAGCAAGAGTTGTTCTGGCTGCCACCTTTGCTGTGGGAGTCAGCTCCAGATGTTCGGCATATTGGAGGCCGGTGCTGGGAAATATGAAAAAAGGTGCTTTTTGAGGATAGAGTGGCCAGGAAAGCCCGCAGCCCCAAAGTCTGGGTGGAAATGCAAGTAGTTCCCAGAGTCCTTGCAAGAAAACAAGAGTTGTTCTGGCTGCCACCTTGGCTGTGGGAGTCAGCTCCGGATGTTTGTAATATTGGAGACCAGTTCTGGGAAATATGAAAAAAGGTGCTTTTGAGGATGGAGTGGCCAGGAAAGCCCGCAGCCCCAAAGTCTGGGTGACAATGCAAGTAGTTCCCAGAGACCTTGAAAGAAAGCAAGAGTTGTTCTGGCTGCCACCTTTGCTGTGGGAGTCAGCTCGAGATGTTCGGCATATTGGGGTCCGGTGCTAGGGAAAAGTGAAAAAAAGGTTCTTTGGAGGATAGAGTGGCCAGGAAAGCCCGCAGCCCCAAAGTCTGGGTGGCAATGCAAGTAGTTCCCAGAGGCCTTGAAAGAAAGCAAGAGTTATTTCTGGCTGCCACCTTGGGTGTGGGAGCCAGGCCAGGACGTTCGGCATATTGGAGGCCAGTGCTAGGGAAAAGTGAAAAAAAGGTTCTTTGGAGGATAGAGTGGCCAGGAAAGCCCGCAGCCCCAAAGTCTGGCTGGCAATGAAAGTAGTTCCCAGAGGCGTTCATCAAAAGCAAGAGTTGTTCTGGCTGCCACCTTGGCTGTGGGAGTCAGCTCCAGATGTTCGGCATATTGGAGGCCGGTGCTGGGATAAAGTGAAAAAATGTGCTTTTTGAGGATAGAGTGGCCAAGGAAGCCCGCAGCCCCAAAGTCTGGGTTGCAATGCAAGTAGTTCCCAGAGTCCTTGAAAGAAAACAAGAGTTGTTCTGGCTGCCACCTTGGCTGTGGGACTCAGCTCGGGACGTTCGGCATATTGGGGGCCGATGCTAGGGAAAAGTGAAAAAAAGGTTCTTTTGAGGATAGAGTGGCCAGGAAAGCCCGCAGCCCCAAAGTCTGGGTGGCAATGCAAGTAGTTCCCAGAGGCGTTCATAAAAAGCAAGAGTTGTTCTGGCTGCCACCTTTGCTGTGGGAGTCAGCTCCAGATGTTCGGCATATTGGAGGCCGGTGCTGGGAAATATGAAAAAAGGTGCTTTTTGAGGATAGAGTGGCCAGGAAAGCCCGCAGCCCCAAAGTCTGGGTGGAAATGCAAGTAGTTCCCAGAGTCCTTGCAAGAAAACAAGAGTTGTTCTGGCTGCCACCTTGGCTGTGGGAGTCAGCTCCGGATGTTTGTAATATTGGAGACCAGTTCTGGGAAATATGAAAAAAGGTGCTTTTGAGGATAGAGTGGCCAGGAAAGCCCGCAGCCCCAAAGTCTGGGTGACAATGCAAGTAGTTCCCAGAGACCTTGAAAGAAAGCAAGAGTTGTTCTGGCTGCCAACTTGGCTGTGGGAGTCAGCTCGAGATGTTCGGCATATTGGGGTCCGGTGCTAGGGAAAAGTGAAAAAAAGGTTCTTTGGAGGATAGAGTGGCCAGGAAAGCCCGCAGCCCCAAAGTCTGGGTGGCAATGCAAGTAGTTCCCAGAGACCTTGAAAGAAAGCAAGAGTTATTTCTGGCTGCCACCTTGGGTGTGGGAGCCAGGCCAGGACGTTCGGCATATTGGAGGCCAGTGCTAGGGAAAAGTGAAAAAAAGGTTCTTTGGAGGATAGAGTGGCCAGGAAAGCCCGCAGCCCCAAAGTCTGGGTGGCAATGCAAGTAGTTCCCAGAGACCTTGAAAGAAAGCAAGAGTTATTTCTGGCTGCCACCTTGGGTGTGGGAGCCAGGCCAGGACGTTCGGCATATTGGAGGCCAGTGCTAGGGAAAAGTGAAAAAAAGGTTCTTTGGAGGATAGAGTGGCCAGGAAAGCCCGCAGCCCCAAAGTCTGGGTGGCAATGCAAGTAGTTCCCAGAGACCTTGAAAGAAAGCAAGAGTTATTTCTGGCTGCCACCTTGGCTGTGGAAGCCAGGCCAGGACGTTCGGCATATTGGAGGCCAGTGCTAGGGAAAAGTGAATAAAAGGTACTTTTGAGGATAGAGTGGCCAGGAAAGCCCGCAGCCCCAAAGTCTGGGTGGCAATGCAAGTAGTTCCCAGAGGCGTTCATCAAAAGCAAGAGTTGTTCTGGCTGCCACCTTGGGTGTGGGAGTCAGCTCCGGATGTTCGGCATATTGGGGTCCGGTACTGGGAAATATGAAAAAAAGGTGCTTTTGAGGATGGAGTGGCCAGGAAAGCCCGCAGCCCCAAAGTCTGGGTTGCAATGCAAGTAGTTCCCAGAGACCTTGAAAGAAAGCAAGAGTTGTTCTGGCTGCCAACTTGGCTGTGGGAGTCAGCTCGAGACGTTCGGCATATTGGGATCCGGTGCTAGGGAAAAGTGAAAAAAAGGTTCTTTGGAGGATATAATAGCCAGGAAAGCCCGCAGCCCCAAAGTCTGGGTGGCAATGCAAGTAGTTCCCAGAGATCTTGAAAGAAAGCAAGAGTTATTTCTGGCTGCCACCTTGGGTGTGGGAGCCAGGCCAGGACGTTCGGCATATTGGAGGACAGTGCTAGGGAAAAGTGAAAAAAAGGTTCTTTGGAGGATAGAGTGGCCAGGAAAGCCCGCAGCCCCAAAGTCTGGGTGGCAATGCAAGTAGTTCCCAGAGACCTTGAAAGAAAGCAAGAGTTATTTCTGGGGCCACCTTGGCTGTGGGAGCCAGGCCAGGAAATTCGGCATATTGGAGGCCTATGCTGGGAAATAGGAAAAAAAGGTGCTTTTGAAGATAGAGAGGCCAGGAAAGCCCGCAGCCCCAAAGTCTGGGTGGCAATGCAAGTAGTTCCCAGAGGCGTTCATAAAAAGCAAGAGTTGTTCTGGCTGCCACCTTGGCTGTGGGAGCCAGGCCAGGACGTTCGGCATATTGGGGGCCGGTGCTAGGGAAAAGTGAAAAAATGGTTCTTTTGAGGATAGAGTGGCCAGGAAAGCCCGCAGCCCCAAAGTCTGGGTGGCAATGCAAGTAGTTCCCAGAGGCGTTCATAAAAAGCAAGAGTTGTTCTGGCTGCCACCTTGGCTGTGGGAGTCAGCTCCGGACGTTCGGTGTATTGGAGGCCGGTGCTGGGAAATATGAAAAAAGGTGCTTGTGAGGAGAGAGTGGCCAGGAAAGCCCGCAGCCCCAAAGTCTGGCTGGCAATGCAAGTAGTTCCCAGAGACCTTGAAAGAAAGCAAGAGTTATTTCTGGCTGCCACCTTGGGTGTGGGAGCCAGGCCAGGACGTTCGGCATATTGGAGGCCAGTGCTAGGGAAAAGTGAAAAAAAGGTTCTTTGGAGGATAGAGTGGCCAGGAAAGCCCGCAGCCCCAAAGTCTGGGTGGCAATGCAAGTAGTTCCCAGAGACCTTGAAAGAAAGCAAGAGTTATTTCTGGCTGCCACCTTGGCTGTGGAAGCCAGGCCAGGACGTTCGGCATATTGGAGGCCAGTGCTAGGGAAAAGTGAAAAAAAGGTACTTTTGAGGATAGAGTGGCCAGGAAAGCCCGCAGCCCCAAAGTCTGGGTGGCAATGCAAGTAGTTCCCAGAGGCGTTCATCAAAAGCAAGAGTTGTTCTGGCTGCCACCTTGGGTGTGGGAGTCAGCTCCGGATGTTCGGCATATTGGGGTCCGGTACTGGGAAATATGAAAAAAAGGTGCTTTTGAGGATGGAGTGGCCAGGAAAGCCCGCAGCCCCAAAGTCTGGGTTGCAATGCAAGTAGTTCCCAGAGACCTTGAAAGAAAGCAAGAGTTGTTCTGGCTGCCAACTTGGCTGTGGGAGTCAGCTCGAGACGTTCGGCATATTGGGATCCGGTGCTAGGGAAAAGTGAAAAAAAGGTTCTTTGGAGGATATAATAGCCAGGAAAGCCCGCAGCCCCAAAGTCTGGGTGGCAATGCAAGTAGTTCCCAGAGATCTTGAAAGAAAGCAAGAGTTATTTCTGGCTGCCACCTTGGGTGTGGGAGCCAGGCCAGGACGTTCGGCATATTGGAGGACAGTGCTAGGGAAAAGTGAAAAAAAGGTTCTTTGGAGGATAGAGTGGCCAGGAAAGCCCGCAGCCCCAAAGTCTGGGTGGCAATGCAAGTAGTTCCCAGAGACCTTGAAAGAAAGCAAGAGTTATTTCTGGCTGCCACCTTGGCTGTGGGAGCCAGGCCAGGAAATTCGGCATATTGGAGGCCTATGCTGGGAAATAGGAAAAAAAGGTGCTTTTGAAGATAGAGAGGCCAGGAAAGCCCGCAGCCCCAAAGTCTGGGTGGCAATGCAAGTAGTTCCCAGAGGCGTTCATAAAAAGCAAGAGTTGTTCTGGCTGCCACCTTGGCTGTGGGAGCCAGGCCAGGACGTTCGGCATATTGGGGGCCGGTGCTAGGGAAAAGTGAAAAAATGGTTCTTTTGAGGATAGAGTGGCCAGGAAAGCCCGCAGCCCCAAAGTCTGGGTGGCAATGCAAGTAGTTCCCAGAGGCGTTCATAAAAAGCAAGAGTTGTTCTGGCTGCCACCTTGGCTGTGGGAGTCAGCTCCGGACGTTCGGTGTATTGGAGGCCGGTGCTGGGAAATATGAAAAAAGGTGCTTGTGAGGAGAGAGTGGCCAGGAAAGCCCGCAGCCCCAAAGTCTGGGTGGCAATGCAAGTAGTTCCCAGAGACCTTGAAAGAAAGCAAGAGTTATTTCTGGCTGCCACCTTGGGTGTGGGAGCCAGGCCAGGACGTTCGGCATATTGGAGGCCAGTGCTAGGGAAAAGTGAAAAAAAGGTTCTTTGGAGGATAGAGTGGCCAGGAAAGCCCGCAGCCCCAAAGTCTGGCTGGCAATGCAAGTAGTTCCCAGAGACCTTGAAAGAAAGCAAGAGTTATTTCTGGCTGCCACCTTGGCTGTGGAAGCCAGGCCAGGACGTTCGGCATATTGGAGGCCAGTGCTAGGGAAAAGTGAATAAAAGGTACTTTTGAGGATAGAGTGGCCAGGAAAGCCCGCAGCCCCAAAGTCTGGGTGGCAATGCAAGTAGTTCCCAGAGGCGTTCATCAAAAGCAAGAGTTGTTCTGGCTGCCACCTTGGGTGTGGGAGTCAGCTCCGGATGTTCGGCATATTGGGGTCCGGTACTGGGAAATATGAAAAAAAGGTGCTTTTGAGGATGGAGTGGCCAGGAAAGCCCGCAGCCCCAAAGTCTGGGTTGCAATGCAAGTAGTTCCCAGAGACCTTGAAAGAAAGCAAGAGTTGTTCTGGCTGCCAACTTGGCTGTGGGAGTCAGCTCGAGACGTTCGGCATATTGGGATCCGGTGCTAGGGAAAAGTGAAAAAAAGGTTCTTTGGAGGATATAATAGCCAGGAAAGCCCGCAGCCCCAAAGTCTGGGTGGCAATGCAAGTAGTTCCCAGAGATCTTGAAAGAAAGCAAGAGTTATTTCTGGCTGCCACCTTGGGTGTGGGAGCCAGGCCAGGACGTTCGGCATATTGGAGGACAGTGCTAGGGAAAAGTGAAAAAAAGGTTCTTTGGAGGATAGAGTGGCCAGGAAAGCCCGCAGCCCCAAAGTCTGGGTGGCAATGCAAGTAGTTCCCAGAGACCTTGAAAGAAAGCAAGAGTTATTTCTGGCTGCCACCTTGGCTGTGGGAGCCAGGCCAGGAAATTCGGCATATTGGAGGCCTATGCTGGGAAATAGGAAAAAAAGGTGCTTTTGAAGATAGAGAGGCCAGGAAAGCCCGCAGCCCCAAAGTCTGGGTGGCAATGCAAGTAGTTCCCAGAGGCGTTCATAAAAAGCAAGAGTTGTTCTGGCTGCCACCTTGGCTGTGGGAGCCAGGCCAGGACGTTCGGCATATTGGGGGCCGGTGCTAGGGAAAAGTGAAAAAATGGTTCTTTTGAGGATAGAGTGGCCAGGAAAGCCCGCAGCCCCAAAGTCTGGGTGGCAATGCAAGTAGTTCCCAGAGGCGTTCATAAAAAGCAAGAGTTGTTCTGGCTGCCACCTTGGCTGTGGGAGTCAGCTCCGGACGTTCGGTGTATTGGAGGCCGGTGCTGGGAAATATGAAAAAAGGTGCTTGTGAGGAGAGAGTGGCCAGGAAAGCCCGCAGCCCCAAAGTCTGGGTGGCAATGCAAGTAGTTCCCAGAGACCTTGAAAGAAAGCAAGAGTTATTTCTGGCTGCCACCTTGGGTGTGGGAGCCAGGCCAGGACGTTCGGCATATTGGAGGCCAGTGCTAGGGAAAAGTGAAAAAAAGGTTCTTTGGAGGATAGAGTGGCCAGGAAAGCCCGCAGCCCCAAAGTCTGGCTGGCAATGCAAGTAGTTCCCAGAGGCGTTCATAAAAAGCAAGAGTTGTTCTGGCTGCCACCTTGGCTGTGGGAGTCAGCTCCAGATGTTCGGCATATTGGAGGCCGGTGCTGGGAAATATGAAAAAAGGTGCTTTTTGAGGATAGAGTGGCCAGGAAAGCCCGCAGCCCCAAAGTCTGGGTGGCAATGCAAGTAGTTCCCAGAGTCCTTGCAAGAAAACAAGAGTTGTTCTGGCTGCCACCTTGGCTGTGGGAGTCAGCTCCGGATGTTTGTAATATTGGAGACCAGTTCTGGGAAATATGAAAAAAGGTGCTTTTGAGGATAGAGTGGCCAGGAAAGCCCGCAGCCCCAAAGTCTGGGTGACAATGCAAGTAGTTCCCAGAGACCTTGAAAGAAAGCAAGAGTTGTTCTGGCTGCCACCTTTGGTGTGGGAGTCAGCTCGAGATGTTCGGCATATTGGGGTCCGGTGCTAGGGAAAAGTGAAAAAAAGGTTCTTTGGAGGATAGAGTGGCCAGGAAAGCCCGCAGCCCCAAAGTCTGGCTGGCAATGCAAGTAGTTCCCAGAGACCTTGAAAGAAAGCAAGAGTTATTTCTGGCTGCCACCTTGGGTGTGGGAGCCAGGCCAGGACGTTCGGCATATTGGAGGCCAGTGCTAGGGAAAAGTGAAAAAAAGGTTCTTTGGAGGATAGAGTGGCCAGGAAAGCCCGCAGCCCCAAAGTCTGGGTGGCAATGCAAGTAGTTCCCAGAGACCTTGAAAGAAAGCAAGAGTTATTTCTGGCTGCCACCTTGGGTGTGGGAGCCAGGCCAGGACGTTCGGCATATTGGAGGCCTATGCTGGGAAATAGGAAAAAAAGGTGCTTTTGAAGATAGAGAGGCCAGGAAAGCCCGCAGCCCCAAAGTCTGGGTGGCAATGCAAGTAGTTCCCAGAGGCGTTCATAAAAAGCAAGAGTTGTTCTGGCTGCCACCTTGGCTGTGGGAGCCAGGCCAGGACGTTCGGCATATTGGGGGCCGGTGCTAGGGAAAAGTGAAAAAATGGTTCTTTGGAGGATAGAGTGGCCAGGAAAGCCCGCAGCCCCAAAGTCTGGGTGGCAATGCAAGTAGTTCCCAGAGGCGTTCATAAAAAGCAAGAGTTGTTCTGGCTGCCACCTTTGCTGTGGGAGTCAGCTCCAGATGTTCGGCATATTGGAGGCCGGTGCTGGGAAATATGAAAAAAGGTGCTTTTTGAGGATAGAGTGGCCAGGAAAGCCCGCAGCCCCAAAGTCTGGGTGGAAATGCAAGTAGTTCCCAGAGTCCTTGCAAGAAAACAAGAGTTGTTCTGGCTGCCACCTTGGCTGTGGGAGTCAGCTCCGGATGTTTGTAATATTGGAGACCAGTTCTGGGAAATATGAAAAAAGGTGCTTTTGAGGATGGAGTGGCCAGGAAAGCCCGCAGCCCCAAAGTCTGGGTGACAATGCAAGTAGTTCCCAGAGACCTTGAAAGAAAGCAAGAGTTGTTCTGGCTGCCACCTTTGGTGTGGGAGTCAGCTCGAGATGTTCGGCATATTGGGGTCCGGTGCTAGGGAAAAGTGAAAAAAAGGTTCTTTGGAGGATAGAGTGGCCAGGAAAGCCCGCAGCCCCAAAGTCTGGGTGGCAATGCAAGTAGTTCCCAGAGGCCTTGAAAGAAAGCAAGAGTTATTTCTGGCTGCCACCTTGGGTGTGGGAGCCAGGCCAGGACGTTCGGCATATTGGAGGCCAGTGCTAGGGAAAAGTGAAAAAAAGGTTCTTTGGAGGATAGAGTGGCCAGGAAAGCCCGCAGCCCCAAAGTCTGGGTGGCAATGAAAGTAGTTCCCAGAGGCGTTCATCAAAAGCAAGAGTTGTTCTGGCTGCCACCTTGGCTGTGGGAGTCAGCTCCAGATGTTCGGCATATTGGAGGCCGGTGCTGGGATAAAGTGAAAAAATGTGCTTTTTGAGGATAGAGTGGCCAAGGAAGCCCGCAGCCCCAAAGTCTGGGTTGCAATGCAAGTAGTTCCCAGAGACCTTGAAAGAAAGCAAGAGTTGTTCTGGCTGCCAACTTGGCTGTGGGAGTCAGCTCGAGACGTTCGGCATATTGGGATCCGGTGCTAGGGAAAAGTGAAAAAAAGGTTCTTTGGAGGATATAATAGCCAGGAAAGCCCGCAGCCCCAAAGTCTGGGTGGCAATGCAAGTAGTTCCCAGAGATCTTGAAAGAAAGCAAGAGTTATTTCTGGCTGCCACCTTGGGTGTGGGAGCCAGGCCAGGACGTTCGGCATATTGGAGGACAGTGCTAGGGAAAAGTGAAAAAAAGGTTCTTTGGAGGATAGAGTGGCCAGGAAAGCCCGCAGCCCCAAAGTCTGGGTGGCAATGCAAGTAGTTCCCAGAGACCTTGAAAGAAAGCAAGAGTTATTTCTGGCTGCCACCTTGGCTGTGGGAGCCAGGCCAGGAAATTCGGCATATTGGAGGCCTATGCTGGGAAATAGGAAAAAAAGGTGCTTTTGAAGATAGAGAGGCCAGGAAAGCCCGCAGCCCCAAAGTCTGGGTGGCAATGCAAGTAGTTCCCAGAGGCGTTCATAAAAAGCAAGAGTTGTTCTGGCTGCCACCTTGGCTGTGGGAGCCAGGCCAGGACGTTCGGCATATTGGGGGCCGGTGCTAGGGAAAAGTGAAAAAATGGTTCTTTTGAGGATAGAGTGGCCAGGAAAGCCCGCAGCCCCAAAGTCTGGGTGGCAATGCAAGTAGTTCCCAGAGGCGTTCATAAAAAGCAAGAGTTGTTCTGGCTGCCACCTTGGCTGTGGGAGTCAGCTCCGGACGTTCGGTGTATTGGAGGCCGGTGCTGGGAAATATGAAAAAAGGTGCTTGTGAGGAGAGAGTGGCCAGGAAAGCCCGCAGCCCCAAAGTCTGGGTGGCAATGCAAGTAGTTCCCAGAGACCTTGAAAGAAAGCAAGAGTTATTTCTGGCTGCCACCTTGGGTGTGGGAGCCAGGCCAGGACGTTCGGCATATTGGAGGCCAGTGCTAGGGAAAAGTGAAAAAAAGGTTCTTTGGAGGATAGAGTGGCCAGGAAAGCCCGCAGCCCCAAAGTCTGGCTGGCAATGCAAGTAGTTCCCAGAGGCGTTCATAAAAAGCAAGAGTTGTTCTGGCTGCCACCTTGGCTGTGGGAGTCAGCTCCAGATGTTCGGCATATTGGAGGCCGGTGCTGGGAAATATGAAAAAAGGTGCTTTTTGAGGATAGAGTGGCCAGGAAAGCCCGCAGCCCCAAAGTCTGGGTGGCAATGCAAGTAGTTCCCAGAGTCCTTGCAAGAAAACAAGAGTTGTTCTGGCTGCCACCTTGGCTGTGGGAGTCAGCTCCGGATGTTTGTAATATTGGAGACCAGTTCTGGGAAATATGAAAAAAGGTGCTTTTGAGGATAGAGTGGCCAGGAAAGCCCGCAGCCCCAAAGTCTGGGTGACAATGCAAGTAGTTCCCAGAGACCTTGAAAGAAAGCAAGAGTTGTTCTGGCTGCCACCTTTGGTGTGGGAGTCAGCTCGAGATGTTCGGCATATTGGGGTCCGGTGCTAGGGAAAAGTGAAAAAAAGGTTCTTTGGAGGATAGAGTGGCCAGGAAAGCCCGCAGCCCCAAAGTCTGGCTGGCAATGCAAGTAGTTCCCAGAGACCTTGAAAGAAAGCAAGAGTTATTTCTGGCTGCCACCTTGGGTGTGGGAGCCAGGCCAGGACGTTCGGCATATTGGAGGCCAGTGCTAGGGAAAAGTGAAAAAAAGGTTCTTTGGAGGATAGAGTGGCCAGGAAAGCCCGCAGCCCCAAAGTCTGGGTGGCAATGCAAGTAGTTCCCAGAGACCTTGAAAGAAAGCAAGAGTTATTTCTGGCTGCCACCTTGGGTGTGGGAGCCAGGCCAGGACGTTCGGCATATTGGAGGCCTATGCTGGGAAATAGGAAAAAAAGGTGCTTTTGAAGATAGAGAGGCCAGGAAAGCCCGCAGCCCCAAAGTCTGGGTGGCAATGCAAGTAGTTCCCAGAGGCGTTCATAAAAAGCAAGAGTTGTTCTGGCTGCCACCTTGGCTGTGGGAGCCAGGCCAGGACGTTCGGCATATTGGGGGCCGGTGCTAGGGAAAAGTGAAAAAATGGTTCTTTGGAGGATAGAGTGGCCAGGAAAGCCCGCAGCCCCAAAGTCTGGGTGGCAATGCAAGTAGTTCCCAGAGGCGTTCATAAAAAGCAAGAGTTGTTCTGGCTGCCACCTTTGCTGTGGGAGTCAGCTCCAGATGTTCGGCATATTGGAGGCCGGTGCTGGGAAATATGAAAAAAGGTGCTTTTTGAGGATAGAGTGGCCAGGAAAGCCCGCAGCCCCAAAGTCTGGGTGGAAATGCAAGTAGTTCCCAGAGTCCTTGCAAGAAAACAAGAGTTGTTCTGGCTGCCACCTTGGCTGTGGGAGTCAGCTCCGGATGTTTGTAATATTGGAGACCAGTTCTGGGAAATATGAAAAAAGGTGCTTTTGAGGATGGAGTGGCCAGGAAAGCCCGCAGCCCCAAAGTCTGGGTGACAATGCAAGTAGTTCCCAGAGACCTTGAAAGAAAGCAAGAGTTGTTCTGGCTGCCACCTTTGGTGTGGGAGTCAGCTCGAGATGTTCGGCATATTGGGGTCCGGTGCTAGGGAAAAGTGAAAAAAAGGTTCTTTGGAGGATAGAGTGGCCAGGAAAGCCCGCAGCCCCAAAGTCTGGGTGGCAATGCAAGTAGTTCCCAGAGGCCTTGAAAGAAAGCAAGAGTTATTTCTGGCTGCCACCTTGGGTGTGGGAGCCAGGCCAGGACGTTCGGCATATTGGAGGCCAGTGCTAGGGAAAAGTGAAAAAAAGGTTCTTTGGAGGATAGAGTGGCCAGGAAAGCCCGCAGCCCCAAAGTCTGGCTGGCAATGAAAGTAGTTCCCAGAGGCGTTCATCAAAAGCAAGAGTTGTTCTGGCTGCCACCTTGGCTGTGGGAGTCAGCTCCAGATGTTCGGCATATTGGAGGCCGGTGCTGGGATAAAGTGAAAAAATGTGCTTTTTGAGGATAGAGTGGCCAAGGAAGCCCGCAGCCCCAAAGTCTGGGTTGCAATGCAAGTAGTTCCCAGAGTCCTTGAAAGAAAACAAGAGTTGTTCTGGCTGCCACCTTGGCTGTGGGACTCAGCTCGGGACGTTCGGCATATTGGGGGCCGATGCTAGGGAAAAGTGAAAAAAAGGTTCTTTGGAGGATAGAGTGGCCAGGAAAGCCCGCAGCCCCAAAGTCTGGGTGGCAATGCAAGTAGTTCCCAGAGGCGTTCATAAAAAGCAAGAGTTGTTCTGGCTGCCACCTTTGGTGTGGGAGTCAGCTCCAGATGTTCGGCATATTGGAGGCCGGTGCTGGGAAATATGAAAAAAGGTGCTTTTTGAGGATAGAGTGGCCAGGAAAGCCCGCAGCCCCAAAGTCTGGGTGGAAATGCAAGTAGTTCCCAGAGTCCTTGCAAGAAAACAAGAGTTGTTCTGGCTGCCACCTTGGCTGTGGGAGTCAGCTCCGGATGTTTGTAATATTGGAGACCAGTTCTGGGAAATATGAAAAAAGGTGCTTTTGAGGATAGAGTGGCCAGGAAAGCCCGCAGCCCCAAAGTCTGGGTGACAATGCAAGTAGTTCCCAGAGACCTTGAAAGAAAGCAAGAGTTGTTCTGGCTGCCAACTTGGCTGTGGGAGTCAGCTCGAGATGTTCGGCATATTGGGGTCCGGTGCTAGGGAAAAGTGAAAAAAAGGTTCTTTGGAGGATAGAGTGGCCAGGAAAGCCCGCAGCCCCAAAGTCTGGGTGGCAATGCAAGTAGTTCCCAGAGACCTTGAAAGAAAGCAAGAGTTATTTCTGGCTGCCACCTTGGGTGTGGGAGCCAGGCCAGGACGTTCGGCATATTGGAGGCCAGTGCTAGGGAAAAGTGAAAAAAAGGTTCTTTGGAGGATAGAGTGGCCAGGAAAGCCCGCAGCCCCAAAGTCTGGCTGGCAATGAAAGTAGTTCCCAGAGGCGTTCATAAAAAGCAAGAGTTGTTCTGGCTGCCACCTTGGCTGTGGGAGTCAGCTCCGGATGTTCGGCATATTGGAGGCCGGTGCTGGGAAATATGAAAAAAGGTGCTTGTGAGGAGAGAGTGGCCAGGAAAGCCCGCAGCCCCAAAGTCTGGGTGGCAATGCAAGTAGTTCCCAGAGGCGTTCATAAAAAGCAAGAGTTGTTCTGGCTGCCACCTTTGCTGTGGGAGTCAGCTCCAGATGTTCGGCATATTGGAGGCCGGTGCTGGGAAATATGAAAAAAGGTGCTTTTTGAGGATAGAGTGGCCAGGAAAGCCCGCAGCCCCAAAGTCTGGGTGGCAATGCAAGTAGTTCCCAGAGTCCTTGCAAGAAAACAAGAGTTGTTCTGGCTGCCACCTTGGCTGTGGGAGTCAGCTCCGGATGTTTGTAATATTGGAGACCAGTTCTGGGAAATATGAAAAAAGGTGCTTTTGAGGATAGAGTGGCCAGGAAAGCCCGCAGCCCCAAAGTCTGGGTGACAATGCAAGTAGTTCCCAGAGACCTTGAAAGAAAGCAAGAGTTGTTCTGGCTGCCAACTTGGCTGTGGGAGTCAGCTCGAGATGTTCGGCATATTGGGGTCCGGTGCTAGGGAAAAGTGAAAAAAAGGTTCTTTGGAGGATAGAGTGGCCAGGAAAGCCCGCAGCCCCAAAGTCTGGGTGGCAATGCAAGTAGTTCCCAGAGACCTTGAAAGAAAGCAAGAGTTATTTCTGGCTGCCACCTTGGGTGTGGGAGCCAGGCCAGGACGTTCGGCATATTGGAGGCCAGTGCTAGGGAAAAGTGAAAAAAAGGTTCTTTGGAGGATAGAGTGGCCAGGAAAGCCCGCAGCCCCAAAGTCTGGGTGGCAATGCTAGTAGTTCCCAGAGACCTTGAAAGAAAGCAAGAGTTATTTCTGGCTGCCACCTTGGGTGTGGGAGCCAGGCCAGGAAATTCGGCATATTGGAGGCCTATGCTGGGAAATAGGAAAAAAAGGTGCTTTTGAAGATAGAGAGGCCAGGAAAGCCCGCAGCCCCAAAGTCTGGGTGGCAATGCAAGTAGTTCCCAGAGGCGTTCATAAAAAGCAAGAGTTGTTCTGGCTGCCACCTTGGCTGTGGGAGCCAGGCCAGGACGTTCAGCATATTGGGGGCCGGTGCTAGGGAAAAGTGAAAAAATGGTTCTTTTGAGGATAGAGTGGCCAGGAAAGCCCGCAGCCCCAAAGTCTGGGTGGCAATGCAAGTAGTTCCCAGAGGCGTTCATAAAAAGCAAGAGTTGTTCTGGCTGCCACCTTTGCTGTGGGAGTCAGCTCCAGATGTTCGGCATATTGGAGGCCGGTGCTGGGAAATATGAAAAAAGGTGCTTTTTGAGGATAGAGTGGCCAGGAAAGCCCGCAGCCCCAAAGTCTGGGTGGAAATGCAAGTAGTTCCCAGAGTCCTTGCAAGAAAACAAGAGTTGTTCTGGCTGCCACCTTGGCTGTGGGAGTCAGCTCCGGATGTTTGTAATATTGGAGACCAGTTCTGGGAAATATGAAAAAAGGTGCTTTTGAGGATGGAGTGGCCAGGAAAGCCCGCAGCCCCAAAGTCTGGGTGACAATGCAAGTAGTTCCCAGAGACCTTGAAAGAAAGCAAGAGTTGTTCTGGCTGCCACCTTTGGTGTGGGAGTCAGCTCGAGATGTTCGGCATATTGGGGTCCGGTGCTAGGGAAAAGTGAAAAAAAGGTTCTTTGGAGGATAGAGTGGCCAGGAAAGCCCGCAGCCCCAAAGTCTGCGTGGCAATGCAAGTAGTTCCCAGAGGCCTTGAAAGAAAGCAAGAGTTATTTCTGGCTGCCACCTTGGCTGTGGGAGCCAGGCCAGGACGTTCGGCATATTGGAGGCCAGTGCTAGGGAAAAGTGAAAAAAAGGTTCTTTGGAGGATAGAGTGGCCAGGAAAGCCCGCAGCCCCAAAGTCTGGGTGGCAATGCAAGTAGTTCCCAGAGAGCTTGAAAGAAAGCAAGAGTTGCTTTGGCTGCCACCTTGGGTGTGGGAGCCAGGCCAGGACGTTTGGCATATTGGGGGCCGGTGCTAGGGAAAAGTGAAAAAAAGGTTCTTTGGAGGATAGAGTGGCCAGGAAAGCCCGCAGCCCCAAAGTCTGGGTGGCAATGCAAGTAGTTCCCAGAGGCGTTCATAAAAAGCAAGAGTTGTTCTGGCTGCCACCTTGGCTGTGGGAGTCAGCTCCGGATGTTCGGCATATTGGAGGCCGGTGCTGGGAAATATGAAAAAAGGTGCTTGTGAGGAGAGAGTGGCCAGGAAAGCCCGCAGCCCCAAAGTCTGGGTGGCAATGCAAGTAGTTCCCAGAGGCGTTCATAAAAAGCAAGAGTTGTTCTGGCTGCCACCTTTGCTGTGGGAGTCAGCTCCAGATGTTCGGCATATTGGAGGCCGGTGCTGGGATAAAGTGAAAAAATGTGCTTTTTGAGGATAGAGTGGCCAAGGAAGCCCGCAGCCCCAAAGTCTGGGTGGCAAGGCAAGTAGTTCCCAGAGTCCTTGAAAGAAAACAAGAGTTGTTCTGGCTGCCACCTTGGCTGTGGGACTCAGCTCGGGACGTTCGGCATATTGGGGGCCGATGCTAGGGAAAAGTGAAAAAAAGGTTCTTTTGAGGATAGAGTGGCCAGGAAAGCCCGCAGCCCCAAAGTCTGGGTAGCAATGCAAGGAGTTCCCAGAGGCGTTCATAAAAAGGAAGAGTTGTTCTGGCTGCCACCTTGGGTGTGGGAGTCAGCTCCGGATGTTCGGCATATTGGGGTCCGGTGCTGGGAAGTATGAAAAAAAGGTGCTTTTGAGGATGGAGTGGCCAGGAAAGCCCGCAGCCCCAAAGTCTGGGTAGCAATGCAAGTAGTTCCCAGAGACCTTGAAAGAAAGCAAGAGTTGTTCTGGCTGCCAACTTGGCTGTGGGAGTCAGCTCGAGACGTTCGGCATATTGGGATCCGGTGCTAGGGAAAAGTGAAAAAAAGTTCTTTGGAGGATATAATAGCCAGGAAAGCCCGCAGCCCCAAAGTCTGGGTGGCAATGCAAGTAGTTCCCAGAGACCTTGAAAGAAAGCAAGAGTTATTTCTGGCTGCCACCTTGGGTGTGGGAGCCAGGCCAGGACGTTCGGCATATTGGAGGCCAGTGCTAGGGAAAAGTGAAAAAAAGGTTCTTTGGAGGATAGAGTGGCCAGGAAAGCCCGCAGCCCCAAAGTCTGGGTGGCAATGCAAGTAGTTCCCAGAGACCTTGAAAGAAAGCAAGAGTTATTTCTGGCTGCCACCTTGGGTGTGGGAGCCAGGCCAGGAAATTCGGCATATTGGAGGCCTATGCTGGGAAATAGGAAAAAAAGGTGCTTTTGAAGATAGAGAGGCCAGGAAAGCCCGCAGCCCCAAAGTCTGGGTGGCAATGCAAGTAGTTCCCAGAGGCGTTCATAAAAAGCAAGAGTTGTTCTGGCTGCCACCTTGGCTGTGGGAGCCAGGCCAGGACGTTCGGCATATTGGGGGCCGGTGCTAGGGAAAAGTGAAAAAATGGTTCTTTGGAGGATAGAGTGGCCAGGAAAGCCCGCAGCCCCAAAGTCTGGGTGGCAATGCAAGTAGTTCCCAGAGGCGTTCATAAAAAGCAAGAGTTGTTCTGGCTGCCACCTTTGCTGTGGGAGTCAGCTCCAGATGTTCGGCATATTGGAGGCCGGTGCTGGGAAATATGAAAAAAGGTGCTTTTTGAGGATAGAGTGGCCAGGAAAGCCCGCAGCCCCAAAGTCTGGGTGGAAATGCAAGTAGTTCCCAGAGTCCTTGCAAGAAAACAAGAGTTGTTCTGGCTGCCACCTTGGCTGTGGGAGTCAGCTCCGGATGTTTGTAATATTGGAGACCAGTTCTGGGAAATATGAAAAAAGGTGCTTTTGAGGATGGAGTGGCCAGGAAAGCCCGCAGCCCCAAAGTCTGGGTGACAATGCAAGTAGTTCCCAGAGACCTTGAAAGAAAGCAAGAGTTGTTCTGGCTGCCACCTTTGGTGTGGGAGTCAGCTCGAGATGTTCGGCATATTGGGGTCCGGTGCTAGGGAAAAGTGAAAAAATGGTTCTTTGGAGGATAGAGTGGCCAGGAAAGCCCGCAGCCCCAAAGTCTGGGTGGCAATGCAAGTAGTTCCCAGAGGCGTTCATAAAAAGCAAGAGTTGTTCTGGCTGCCACCTTTGCTGTGGGAGTCAGCTCCAGATGTTCGGCATATTGGAGGCCGGTGCTGGGAAATATGAAAAAAGGTGCTTTTTGAGGATAGAGTGGCCAGGAAAGCCCGCAGCCCCAAAGTCTGGGTGGAAATGCAAGTAGTTCCCAGAGTCCTTGCAAGAAAACAAGAGTTGTTCTGGCTGCCACCTTGGCTGTGGGAGTCAGCTCCGGATGTTTGTAATATTGGAGACCAGTTCTGGGAAATATGAAAAAAGGTGCTTTTGAGGATGGAGTGGCCAGGAAAGCCCGCAGCCCCAAAGTCTGGGTGACAATGCAAGTAGTTCCCAGAGACCTTGAAAGAAAGCAAGAGTTGTTCTGGCTGCCACCTTTGGTGTGGGAGTCAGCTCGAGATGTTCGGCATATTGGGGTCCGGTGCTAGGGAAAAGTGAAAAAAAGGTTCTTTGGAGGATAGAGTGGCCAGGAAAGCCCGCAGCCCCAAAGTCTGGGTGGCAATGCAAGTAGTTCCCAGAGGCCTTGAAAGAAAGCAAGAGTTATTTCTGGCTGCCACCTTGGCTGTGGGAGCCAGGCCAGGAAATTCGGCATATTGGAGGCCAGTGCTAGGGAAAAGTGAAAAAAAGGTACTTTTGAGGATAGAGTGGCCAGGAAAGCCCGCAGCCCCAAAGTCTGGGTGGCAATGCAAGTAGTTCCCAGAGAGCTTGAAAGAAAGCAAGAGTTGCTTTGGCTGCCACCTTGGGTGTGGGAGCCAGGCCAGGACGTTCGGCATATTGGGGGCCGGTGCTAGGGAAAAGTGAAAAAAAGGTTCTTTGGAGGATAGAGTGGCCAGGAAAGCCCGCAGCCCCAAAGTCTGGGTGGCAATGCAAGTAGTTCCCAGAGGCGTTCATAAAAAGCAAGAGTTGTTCTGGCTGCCACCTTGGCTGTGGGAGTCAGCTCCGGATGTTCGGCATA
>NW_027415608.1:0-54000 GCF_964106895.1 Numenius arquata
GGACCTGTACGGTTCCGTAGGGGCCTGCAGTGTTCTCTAAGTGCCCGTAGGTGTCTGTACGGGTCTGTAGGGTTCCGTAGGCACCTGCAGTGTTCTGTAGGAGCCCATAGGGTTTTAGTGAGGTTCCGTTGTGTTGCTAAGGGTCTTGTAGAGTGCTGTCGGGTCCTGGAGTATTCTGTAGGGTTCCAGAGGGGCTGGTAGGGTTCCGTCGAAATCTGAAGGGTTCCCTAGGGGCCCGTAGAGTCCCATAGATTTCCGTAGGGGCCTGTAGGGTTGTGTAAGTGCCCGCAGGTGTCTGTAGGGTTCCGTAGGGGTCTATGGGTTCCGTAGGCACCTGCAGTGTTCTGTAGGAGCCCATAGGGTTTTAGTGAGGTTCCGTTGTGTTGCTAAGGGTCTTGTAGAGTGCTGTCGGGTCCTGGAGTATTCTGTAGGGTTCCAGAGGGCCTCGTAGGGTTCCGTCGAAATCTGAAGGGTTCCCTAGGGGCCCGTACAGTCCCGTAGATTGCCGTAGGGACCTGTAGGGTTATGAAAGTGCTTGCAGGGGTTGGTAGGAGCTTGTAGGGTTCCATATGTTTCTGGAGGGTTGTGTAGGGTTCCGTAGGGGCCTGTGGTGTTCCCTAGGGGCCTGTAGAGTCTCGTACAGTTCCGTAGGGTCCTGTAGGTTTCCATAAGTGCCCGCAGAGGTCTGAAGGGGCCCGTACTGTTCCGTAAGGATCCATAGGGTTCCGTAGAGCTTCGTAGGTTCCCTAGAGGCCTCTGGAGTACCGCAGGAGCCAGTAGTGTTCTGTAGGGGTCCGTAGGGTTCCTTCCATAGGAGCTGGCAGTGTTCCGTATGGTCCTCTAGGGTTGAGTAAGTGCCCGCAGGAGTCTGTAGGAATTTGTGGGATTCTGTAAGGTTCTGCAGGGTTCCGTAGGGGCCCGTAGAGTTCCGTAGTGGCTGGTAAAGTTCCCTAGGGCCCTGTACCGTTCCATAACTGCCTGCAATGGTCTTTAGGCTTCCGTAAGGGCTGGTAGGGTTCCATAAAGTTCCGTGGGTTCCTGCAGAGTTCTGCAAGTGCCCGCAAGGGCCTGTAGGGGCCCACAGTGTTTCTGCCAGGTTCCGTAGAGTTCCGTAGGGGCCATATTTTTCTGTAGTGGCTGGTAGTATTCTGTAGGGGTCTGTAGGTTTCCGTAGGCACCTACAGTGTTCTGTAGGAGCCCATAGGGTTTTAGTGAGGTTCCGTTGTGTTGCTAAGGGTCTTGTAGAGTGCTGTCGGGTCCTGGAGTATTCTGTAGGGTTCCAGAGGGGCTGGTAGGGTTCCGTCGAAATCTGTAGGGTTCCCTAGGGGCCCATAGAGTCCCGTAGATTTCCGTAGGGACCTGTAGGGTTGTGTAAGTGCTCGCAGGGGTTGGTAGGAGCTTGTAGGGTTCCATAAGTTTCCAGAGGGTTGTGTAGGGTTCCGTAGGGGCCTGTGGTGTTCCCTAAGGGCCTGTAGAGTCTCGTACGGTTCCGTAGGGGCCTGTGGTGTTCCCTAGGGGCCTGTAGAGTCTCGTACAGTTCCGTAGGGTCCTGTAGGTTTCCATAAGCGCCCGCAGAGGTCTGAATGGGCCCGTACTGTGCCGTAAGGATCCATAGGATTCCGTAGAGCTTCGTAGGTTCCCTAGAGGCCTCTGGAGTACCACAGGAGCCAGTAGTGTTCTGTAGGGGCCCGTAAGGTTCCTTCCATAGGAGCTGGCAGTGTTCCGTAGGGTCCTCTAGGGTTGAGTAAGTGCCCGCAGGAGTCTGTAGGAATCCGTGGGATTCTGTAAGGTTCTGCAGGGGCCTGTAGAGTTCCGTAGTGGCTGGTAAATTTCCCTAGGGCCCTGTACCATTCCGTAACTGCCTGCAATGGTCTTTAGGCTTCCGTAGGGGCTGGTAGGGTTCCATAAAGTTCCGTGGGTTCCTGCAGAGTTCTGCAAGTGCCCGCAAGGGCCTGTAGGGGCCCACAGTGTTTCTGCCAGGTTCCGTAGAGTTCCGTAGGGGCCATATTTTTCTGTAGTGGCTGGTAGTATTCTGTAGGGATCTGTAGGTTTCCGTAGGCGCCTACAGTGTTCTGTAGGAGCCCATAGGGTTTTAGTGAGGTTCCGTTGTGTTGCTAAGGGTCTTGTAAAGTCCTGTCGGGTCCTGGAATATTCTGTAGGGTTCCAGAGGGCCTCGTAGGGTTCCGTCGAAATCTGAAGGGTTCCCTAGGGGCCCATAGAGTCCCGTAGATTGCCGTAGGGACCTGTAGGGTTGTGTAAGTGCTCGCAGGGGATGGTAGGAGCTTGTAGGGTGCCATAAGTTTTCAGAGGGTTGTGTAGGGTTCCGTAGGGGCCTGTGGTGTTCCCTAGGGGCCTGTAGAGTCTCGTACAGTTCCGTAGGGTCCTGTAGGTTTCCATAAGCGCCCGCAGAGGTCTGAAGGGGCCCGTACTGTTCCGTGAGGATCCATAGGGCTCCGTAGAGCTTCGTAGGTTCCCTAGAGGCCTGTGGAGTACCGCAGGAGCCAGTAGTGTTCTGTAGGGGCCAGTAGGGTTCCTTCAATAGGGGCTGGCAGTGTTCCGTAGGGGCCTGTACGGTTGTGTAAGTGCCCGCAGAAGTCTGTAGGAGTCTGTGGGATTCTGTAAGGTTCTGGAGGGTTCTGCAGGGTTCCGTAGGGACCCGTAGAGTTCCGTAGTGGCTGGTAAAGTTCCGTAGGGCCCTGTGGGGTTCTGTATGGACCTGTAGGGTTCCGTAGGGGCCTGCAGGGTTCCGTAAGTGCCCGCAGGTGTCTGTAGGGTTCCGTAGGGGTCTGTAGGGTTCTGTAGGCACCTGCAGTGTTCTGTAGGAGCCCATAGGGTTTTAGTGAGGTTCCGTTGTGTTGCTAAGGGTCTTGTAGAGTGCTGTCGGGTCCTGGAGTATTCTGTAGGGTTCCAGAGGGCCTCGTAGGGTTCCGTCGAAATCTGAAGGGTTCCCTAGGGGCCCGTAGAGTCCCGTAGATTTCCGTAGGGACCTGTAGGGTTATGAAAGTGCTCGCAGGGGTTGGTAGGAGCTTGTAGGGTGCCATATGTTTCCAGAGGGTTGTGTAGGGTTCCGTAGGGGCCTGTGGTGTTTCCTAGGGGCCTGTAGAGTCTCGTACAGTTCCGTAGGGTCCTGTAGGTTTCCATAAGTGCCCGCAGAGGTCTGAAGGGGCCCGTACTGTTCCGTAAGGATCCATAGGGTTCCGTAGAGCTTCATAGGTTCCCTAGAGGCCTCTGGAGTACCGCAGGAGCCAGTAGTGTTCCGTAGGGTCCTCTAGGGTTGAGTAAGTGCCCGCAGGAGTCTGTAGGAATCCGTGGGATTCTGTAAGGTTCTGGAGGGTTCTGCAGGGTTCTGTAGGAGCCCATAGAGTTCCGTAGTGGCTGGTAAAGTTCCGTAGGGCCCTGTGGGGTTCTGTATGGACCTGTAGGGTTCCATAGGGGCCTGCAGTGTTCTGTAAGTGCCCGTAGGTGTCTGTACGGGTCTGTAGGGTTCCGTAGGCACCTACAGTGTTCTGTAGGAGCCCATAGGGTTTTAGTGAGGTTCCGTTGTGTTGCTAAGGGTCTTGTAGAGTGCTGTCGGGTCCTGGAGTATTCTGTAGGGTTCCAGAGGGGCTCGTAGGGTTCCGTCGAAATCTGTAGGGTTCCCTAGGGGCCCGTAGAGTCCCATAGATTTCCGTAGGGGCCTGTGGGGTTGTGTAAGTGCCCGCAGGGGTTGGTAGGAGCTTGTAGGGTGCCATAAGTTTCCAGAGGGTTGTGTAGGGTTCCGTAGGGGCCTGTGGTGTTCCCTAGGGGCCTGTAGAGTCTCGTACGGTTCCGTAGGGGCCGGTGGTGTTCCCTAGGGGCCTGTAGAGTCTCGTACAGTTTCGGTAAGGTCCTGTAGGTTTCCATAAGCGCCCGCAGAGGTCTGAAGGGGCCCGTACTGTTCCGTGAGGATCCATAGGGCTCCGTAGAGCTTCATAGGTTCCCTAGAGGCCTGTGGAGTACCGCAGGAGCCAGTAGTGTTCTGTAGGGGCCCGTAGGGTTCCTTCAATAGGGGCTGGCAGTGTTCCGTAGGGGCCTGTACGGTTGTGTAAGTGCCCGCAGAAGTCTGTAGGAGTCTGTGGGATTCTGTAAGGTTCTGGAGGGTTCTGCAGGGTTCCGTAGGGACCCGTAGAGTTCCGTAGTGGCTGGTAAAGTTCCGTAGGGCCCTGTGGGGTTCTGTATGGACCTGTAGGGTTCCGTAGGGGCCTGCAGGGTTCCGTAAGTGCCCGCAGGTGTCTGTAGGGTTCCGTAGGGGTCTGTAGGGTTCCGTAGGCACCTGCAGTGTTCTGTAGGAGCCCATAGGGTTTTAGTGAGGTTCCGTTGTGTTGCTAAGGGTCTTGTAGAGTGCTGTCGGGTCCTGGAGTATTCTGTAGGGTTCCAGAGGGCCTCGTAGGGTTCCGTCGAAATCTGAAGGGTTCCCTAGGGGCCCGTACAGTCCCGTAGATTGCCGTAGGGACCTGTAGGGTTGTGTAAGTGCTCGCAGGGGTTGGTAGGAGCTTGTAGGGTTCCATAAGTTTCCAGAGGGTTGTGTAGGGTTCCGTAGGGGCCTGTGGTGTTCCCTAAGGGCCTGTAGAGTCTCGTACGGTTCCGTAGGGGCCTGTGGTGTTCCCTAGGGGCCTGTAGAGTCTCGTACAGTTCCGTAGGGTCCTGTAGGTTTCCATAAGCGCCCGCAGAGGTCTGAAGGGGCCCGTACTGTGCCGTAAGGATCCATAGGGCTCCGTAGAGCTTCGTAGGTTCCCTAGAGGCCTCTGGAGTACCGCAGGAGCCAGTAGTGTTCTGTAGGGGCCCGTAAGGTTCCTTCCATAGGAGCTGGCAGTGTTCCGTAGGGTCCTCTAGGGTTGAGTAAGTGCCCGCAGGAGTCTGTAGGAATCCGTGGGATTCTGTAAGGTTCTGGAGGGTTCTGCAGGGTTCCGTAGGGGCCCGTAGAGTTCCGTAGTGGCTGGTAAAGTTCCCTAGGGCCCTATACCGTTCCGTAACTGCCTGCAATGGTCTTTAGGCTTCCGTAAGGGCTGGTAGGGTTCCATAAAGTTCCGTGGGTTCCTGCAGAGTTCTGCAAGTGCCCGCAAGGGCCTGTAGGGGCCCACAGTGTTTCTGCCAGGTTCCGTAGAGTTCCGGAGGGGCCCTGTAGTGGCTGGTAGTATTCTGTAGGGGTCTGTAGTTTTCCGTAGGCACCTACAGTGTTCTGTAGGAGCCCATAGGGTTTTAGTGAGGTTCCGTTGTGTTGCTAAGGGTCTTGTAGAGTGCTGTCGGGTCCTGGAGTATTCTGTAGGGTTCCAGAGGGGCTCGTAGGGTTCCGTCGAAATCTGTAGGGTTCCCTAGGGGCCCATAGAGTCCCGTAGATTGCCGTAGGGACCTGTAGGGTTGTGTAAGTGCTCGCAGGGGTTGGTAGGAGCTTGTAGGGTTCCATAAGTTTCCAGAGGGTTGTGTAGGGTTCCGTAGGGGCCTGTGGTGTTCCCTAGGGGCCTGTAGAGTCTCGTACGGTTCCGTAGGGGCCTGTGGTGTTCCCTAGGGGCCTGTAGAGTCTCGTACGGTTCCGTAGGGGCCTGTGGTGTTCCCTAGGGGCCTGTAGAGTCTCGTACAGTTCCGTAGGGTCCTGTAGGTTTCCATAAGCGCCCGCAGAGGTCTGAATGGGCCCGTACTGTTCCGTAAGGATCCATAGGGCTCCGTAGAGCTTCGTAGGTTCCCTAGAGGCCTCTGGAGTACCGCAGGAGCCAGTAGTGTTCTGTAGGGGCCCGTAAGGTTCCTTCCATAGGAGCTGGCAGTGTTCCGTAGGGTCCTCTAGGGTTGAGTAAGTGCCCGCAGGAGTCTGTAGGAATCCGTGGGATTCTGTAAGGTTCTGCAGGGTTCCGTAGGGGCCCGTAGAGTTCCATAGTGGCTGGTAAAGTTCCCTAGGGCCCTGTACCATTCCGTAACTGCCTGCAATGGTCTTTAGGCTTCCGTAAGGTCTGGTAGGGTTCCATAAAGTTCCATGGGTTCCTGCAGAGTTCTGCAAGTGCCCGCAAGGGCCTGTAGGGGCGCACAGTGTTTCTGCCAGGTTCCGTAGAGTTCCGTAGGGGCCATATTTTTCTGTAGTGGCTGGTAGTATTCTGTAGGGGTCTGTAGGTTTCCGTAGGCACCTACAGTGTTCTGTAGGAGCCCATAGGGTTTTAGTGAGGTTCCGTTGTGTTGCTAATGGTCTTGTAGAGTGCTGTCGGGTCCTGGAGTATTCTGTAGGGTTCCAGAGGGGCTCGTAGGGTTCCGTCGAAATCTATAGGGTTCCCTAGGGGCCCATAGAGTCTCGTAGATTTCCGTAGGGACCTGTAGGGTTGTGTAAGTGCTCGCAGGGGTTGGTAGGAGCTTGTAGGGTTCCATAAGTTTCCAGAGGGTTGTGTAGGGTTCCGTAGGGGCCAGTGGTGTTCCCTAGGGGCCTGTAGAGTCTCGTACAGTTTCGGTAGGGTCCTGTAGGTTTCCATAAGTGCCCGCAGAGGTCTGAAGGGGCCCGTACTGTTCCGTGAGGATCCATAGGGCTCCGTAGAGCTTCATAGGTTCCCTAGAGGCCTGTGGAGTACCGCAGGAGCCAGTAGTGTTCTGTAGGGGCCCGTAGGGTTCCTTCAATAGGGGCTGGCAGTGTTCCGTAGGGGCCTGTAGGGTTGTGTAAGTGCCCGCAGAAGTCTGTAGGAGTCTGTGGGATTCTGTAAGGTTCTGGAGGGTTCTGCAGGGTTCCGTAAGTGCCCGCAGGTGTCTGTAGGGTTCCGTAGGGGTCTGTAGTGTTCCGTAGGCACCTGCAGTGTTCTGTAGGAGCCCATAGGGTTTTAGTGAGGTTCCGTTGTGTTGCTAAGGGTCTTGTAGAGTGCTGTCGGGTCCTGGAGTATTCTGTAGGGTTCCAGAGGGGCTCGTAGGGTTCCGTCGAAATCTATAGGGTTCCCTAGGGGCCCATAGAGTCCCGTAGATTTCCGTAGGGACCTGTAGGGTTGTGTAAGTGCCCGCAGAAGTCTGTAGGAGTCTGTGGGATTCTGTAAGGTTCTGGAGGGTTCTGCAGGGTTCCGTAGGGGCCCGTAGAGTTCCGTAGTGGCTGGTAAAGTTCCGTAGGGCCCTGTGGGGTTCTGTATGGACCTGTAGGGTTCCGTAGGGGCCTGCAGGGTTCCGTAAGTGCCCGCAGGTGTCTGTAGGGTTCCGTAGGGGTCTGTAGGGTGCCGTAGGCACCTGCAGTGTTCTGTAGGAGCCCATAGGGTTTTAGTGAGGTTCCGTTGTGTTGCTAAGGGTCTTGTAGAGTGCTGTCGGGTCCTGGAGTATTCTGTAGGGTTCCAGAGTGCCTCATAGGGTTCCATCGAAATCTATAGGGTTCCCTAGGGGCCCATAGAGTCCCGTAGATTTCCGTAGGGACCTGTAGGGTTGTGTAAGTGCTCGCAGGGGTTGGTAGGAGCTTGTAGGGTGCCATAAGTTTCCAGAGGGTTGTGTAGGGTTCCGTAGGGGCCTGTGGTGTTCCCTAGGGGCCTGTAGAGTCTCGTACAGTTTCGGTAGGGTCCTGTAGGTTTCCATAAGTGCCCGCAGAGGTCTGAAGGGGCTCGTACAGTTCCGTAAGGATCCATAGGGTTCCGTAGAGCTTCGTAGGTTCCCTAGAGGCCTCTGGAGTACCGCAGGAGCCAGTAGTGTTCTGTAGGGGCCCGTAGGGTTCCTTCCATAGGAGCTGGCAATGTTCCGTAGGGTCCTCTAGGGTTGAGTAAGTGCCCGCAGGAGTCTGTAGGAATCCGTGGGATTCTGTAAGGTTCCGGAGGGTTCTGCAGGGTTCCGTATGGGCCCGTAGAGTTCCGTAGTGGCTGGTAAAGTTCCCTAGGGCCCTGTACCGTTCCGTAACTGCCTGCAAGGGTCTTTAGGCTTCCGTAGGGGCTGGTAGGGTTCCATAAAGTTCCGTGGGTTCCTGCAGAGTTCTGCAAGTGCCCGCAAGGGCCTGTAGGGGCGCACAGTGTTTCTGCCAGGTTCCGTAGAGTTCCGTAGGGGCCATATTTTTCTATAGTGGCTGGTAGTATTCTGTAGGGGTCTGTAGGGTTCCGTAGGCACCTGCAGTGTTCTGTAGGAGCCCATAGGGTTTTAGTGAGGTTCCGTTGTGTTGCTAAGGGTCTTGTAGAGTGCTGTCGGGTCCTGGAGTATTCTGTAGGGTTCCAGAGGGGCTCGTAGGGTTCCATCGAAATCTATAGGGTTCCCTAGGGGCCCATAGAGTCCTGTAGATTTCCGTAGGGACCTGTAGGGTTGTGTAAGTGCCCGCAGAAGTCTGTAGGAGTCTGTGGGATTCTGTAAGGTTCTGGAGGGTTCTGCAGGGTTCCGTAGGGGCCCGTAGAGTTCCATAGTGGCTGGTAAAGTTCCGTAGGGCCCTGTGGGGTTCTGTATGGACCTGTAGGGTTCCGTAGGGGCCTGCAGGGTTCCGTAAGTGCCCGCAGGTGTCTGTAGGGTTCCGTAGGGGTCTGTAGGGTTCCGTAGGCACCTGCAGTGTTCTGTAGGAGCCCATAGGGTTTTAGTGAGGTTCCGTTGTGTTGCTAAGGGTCTTGTAGAGTGCTGTCGGGTCCTGGAGTATTCTGTAGGGTTCCAGAGGGCCTCATAGGGTTCCATCGAAATCTATAGGGTTCCCTAGGGGCGCATAGAGTCCCGTAGATTGCCGTAGGGACCTGTAGGGTTGTGTAAGTGCTCGCAGGGGTTGGTAGGAGCTTGTAGGGTTCCATAAGTTTTCAGAGGGTTGTGTAGGGTTCCGTAGGGGCCTGTGGTGTTCCCTAGGGGCCTGTAGAGTCTCGTACAGTTTTGGTAGGGTCCTGTAGGTTTCCATAAGTGCCCGCAGAGGTCTGAATGGGCTCGTACAGTTCCGTAAGGATCCATAGGGCTCCGTAGAGCTTCATAGGTTCCCTAGAGGCCTCTGGAGTACCGCAGGAGCCAGTAGTGTTCTGTAGGGGCACGTAGGGTTCCTTCCATAGGAGCTGGCAGTGTTCCGTAGGGTCCTCTAGGGTTGAGTAAGTGCCCGCAGGAGTCTGTAGGAATCCGTGGGATTCTGTAAGGTTCTGGAGGGTTCTGCAGGGTTCCGTATGGGCCCGTAGAGTTCCGTAGTGGCTGGTAAAGTTCCCTAGGGCCCTGTACCGTTCCGTAACTGCCTGCAAGGGTCTTTAGGCTTCCGTAGGGGCTGGTAGGGTTCCATAAAGTTCCGTGGGTTCCTGCAGAGTTCTGCAAGTGCCCGCAAGGGCCTGTAGGGGCGCACAGTGTTTCTGCCAGGTTCCGTAGAGTTCCGTAGGGGCCATATTTTTCTATAGTGGCTGGTAGTATTCTGTAGGGGTCTGTAGGGTTCCGTAGGCGCCTACAGTGTTCTGTAGGAGCCCATAGGGTTTTAGTGAGGTTCCGTTGTGTTGCTAAGTGTCTTGTAGAGTGCTGTCGGGTCCTGGAGTATTCTGTAGGGTTCCAGAGGGGCTCGTAGGGTTCCATCGAAATCTATAGGGCTCCCTAGGGGCCCATAGAGTCCTGTAGATTTCCGTAGGGACCTGTAGGGTTGTGTAAGTGCCCGCAGAAGTCTGTAGGAGTCTGTGGGATTCTGTAAGGTTCTGGAGGGTTCTGCAGGGTTCCGTAGGGGCCCGTAGAGTTCCGTAGTGGCTGGTAAAGTTCCGTAGGGCCCTGTGGGGTTCTGTATGGACCTGTAGGGTTCCGTAGGGGCCTGCAGGGTTCCGTAAGTGCCCGCAGGTGTCTGTAGGGTTCCGTAGGGGTCTGTAGGGTTCCGTAGGCACCTGCAGTGTTCTGTAGGAGCCCATAGGGTTTTAGTGAGGTTCCGTTGTGTTGCTAAGGGTCTTGTAGAGTGCTGTCGGGTCCTGGAGTATTCTGTAGGGTTCCAGAGGGCCTCATAGGGTTCCATCGAAATCTATAGGGTTCCCTAGGGGCGCATAGAGTCCCGTAGATTGCCGTAGGGACCTGTAGGGTTGTGTAAGTGCTCGCAGGGGTTGGTAGGAGCTTGTAGGGTTCCATAAGTTTTCAGAGGGTTGTGTAGGGTTCCGTAGGGGCCTGTGGTGTTCCCTAGGGGCCTGTAGAGTCTCGTACAGTTTTGGTAGGGTCCTGTAGGTTTCCATAAGTGCCCGCAGAGGTCTGAATGGGCTCGTACAGTTCCGTAAGGATCCATAGGGCTCCGTAGAGCTTCATAGGTTCCCTAGAGGCCTCTGGAGTACCGCAGGAGCCAGTAGTGTTCTGTAGGGGCCCGTAAGGTTCCTTCCATAGGAGCTGGCAGTGTTCCGTAGGGTCCTCTAGGGTTGAGTAAGTGCCCGCAGGAGTCTGTAGGAATCCGTGGGATTCTGTAAGGTTCTGGAGGGTTCTGCAGGGTTCTGTAGGGGCCCGTAGAGTTCCATAGTGGCTGGTAAAGTTCCCTAGGGCCCTGTACCGTTCCGTAACTGCCTGCAAGGGTCTTTAGGCTTCCGTAGGGGCTGGAAGGGTTCCATAAAGTTCCGTGGGTTCCTGCAGAGTTCTGCAAGTGCCCGCAAGGGCCTGTAGGGGCCCACAGTGTTTCTGCCAGGTTCCGTAGAGTTCCGTAGGGGCCATATTTTTCTGTAGTGGCTGGTAGTATTCTGTAGGGGTCTGTAGGTTTCTGTAGGCACCTACAGTGTTCTGTAGGAGCCCATAGGGTTTTAGTGAGGTTCCGTTGTGTTGCTAAGGGTCTTGTAGAGTGCTGTCGGGTCCTGGAGTATTCTGTAGGGTTCCAGAGGGGCTCGTAGGGTTCCGTCGAAATCTGTAGGGTTCCCTAGGGGCCCGTAGAGTCCCGTAGATTGCCGTAGGGACTTGTAGGGTTGTGTAAGTGCTCGCAGGGGTTGGTAGGAGCTTATAGGGTTCCATAAGTTTTCAGAGGGTTGTGTAGGGTTCCGTAGTGGCCTGTGGTGTTCCCTAAGGGCCTGTAGAGTCTCGTACGGTTCCATAGGGGCCTGTGGTGTTCCCTAGGGGCCTGTAGAGTCTCGTAGAGTTCCGTAGGGTCCTGTAGGTTTCCATAAGCGCCCGCAGAGGTCTGAAGGGGCCCGTACTGTTCCATAAGGATCCATAGGGCTCCGTAGAGCTTCGTAGGTTCCCTAGAGGCCTCTGGAGTACCGCAGGAGCCAGTAGTGTTCTGTAGGGGCCCGTAGGGTTCCTTCCATAGGAGCTGGCAGTGTTCCGTAGGGTCCTCTAGGGTTGAGTAAGTGCCCGCAGGAGTCTGTAGGAATCCGTGGGATTCTGTAAGGTTCCGGAGGGTTCTGCAGGGTTCCGTAGGGGCCCGTAGAGTTCCGTAGTGGCTGGTAAAGTTCCCTAGGGCCCTGTACCGTTCCGTAACTGCCTGCAATGGTCTTTAGGCTTCCGTAGGGGCTGGTAGGGTTCCATAAAGTTCCGTGGGTTCCTGCAGAGTTCTGCAAGTGCCCGCAAGGGCCTGTAGGGGCCCACAGTGTTTCTGCCAGGTTCCGTAGAGTTCCGGAGGGGCCCTGTAGTGGCTGGTAGTATTCTGTAGGGGTCTGTAGTTTTCCGTAGGCACCTACAGTGGTCTGTAGGAGCCCATAGGGTTTTAGTGAGGTTCCGTTGTGTTGCTAAGGGTCTTGTAGAGTGCTGTCGGGTCCTGGAGTATTCTGTAGGGTTCCAGAGGGGCTCGTAGGGTTCCGTCGAAATCTGTAGGGTTCCCTAGGGGCCCATAGAGTCCCGTAGATTTCCGTAGGGACCTGTAGGGTTGTGTAAGTGCTCGCAGGAGTTGGTAGGAGCTTGTAGGGTTCCATAAGTTTCCAGAGGGTTGTGTAGGGTTCCGTAGGGGCCTGTGGTGTTCCCTAGGGGCCTGTAGAGTCTCGTACGGTTCCGTAGGGGCCTGTGGTGTTCCCTAGGGGCCTGTAGAGTCTCGTACGGTTCCGTAGGGGCCTGTGGTGTTCCCTAGGGGCCTGTAGAGTCTCGTACAGTTCCGTAGGGTCCTGTAGGTTTCCATAAGCGCCCGCAGAGGTCTGAATGGGCCCGTACTGTTCCGTAAGGATCCATAGGGCTCCGTAGAGCTTCGTAGGTTCCCTAGAGGCCTCTGGAGTACCGCAGGAGCCAGTAGTGTTCTGTAGGGGCCCGTAAGGTTCCTTCCATAGGAGCTGGCAGTGTTCCGTAGGGTCCTCTAGGGTTGAGTAAGTGCCCGCAGGAGTCTGTAGGAATCCGTGGGATTCTGTAAGGTTCTGCAGGGTTCCGTAGGGGCCCGTAGAGTTCCGTAGTGGCTGGTAAAGTTCCCTAGGGCCCTGTACCATTCCGTAACTGCCTGCAATGGTCTTTAGGCTTCCGTAAGGTCTGGTAGGGTTCCATAAAGTTCCATGGGTTCCTGCAGAGTTCAGCAAGTGCCCGCAAGGGCCTGTAGGGGCGCACAGTGTTTCTGCCAGGTTCCGTAGAGTTCCGTAGGGGCCATATTTTTCTGTAGTGGCTGGTAGTATTCTGTAGGGGTCTGTAGGTTTCCGTAGGCACCTACAGTGTTCTGTAGGAGCCCATAGGGTTTTAGTGAGGTTCCGTTGTATTGCTAAGGGTCTTGTAGAGTGCTGTCGGGTCCTGGAGTATTCTGTAGGGTTCCAGAGGGGCTCGTAGGGTTCCGTCGAAATCTATAGGGTTCCCTAGGGGCCCATAGAGTCTCGTAGATTGCCGTAGGGACCTGTAGGGTTGTGTAAGTGCTCGCAGGGGTTGGTAGGAGCTTGTAGGGTTCCATAAGTTTCCAGAGGGTTGTGTAGGGTTCCGTAGGGGCCGGTGGTGTTCCCTAGGGGCCTGTAGAGTCTCGTACAGTTTCGGTAGGGTCCTGTAGGTTTCCATAAGCGCCCGCAGAGGTCTGAAGGGGCCCGTACTGTTCCGTGAGGATCCATAGGGCTCCGTAGAGCTTCATAGGTTCCCTAGAGGCCTGTGGAGTACCGCAGGAGCCAGTAGTGTTCTGTAGGGGCCCGTAGGGTTCCTTCAATAGGGGCTGGCAGTGTTCCGTAGGGGCCTGTAGGGTTGTGTAAGTGCCCGCAGAAGTCTGTAGGAGTCTGTGGGATTCTGTAAGGTTCTGGAGGGTTCTGCAGGGTTCCGTAAGTGCCCGCAGGTGTCTGTAGGGTTCCGTAGGGGTCTGTAGTGTTCCGTAGGCACCTGCAGTGTTCTGTAGGAGCCCATAGGGTTTTAGTGAGGTTCCGTTGTGTTGCTAAGGGTCTTGTAGAGTGCTGTCGGGTCCTGGAGTATTCTGTAGGGTTCCAGAGGGGCTCGTAGGGTTCCGTCGAAATCTATAGGGTTCCCTAGGGGCCCATAGAGTCCCGTAGATTTCCGTAGGGACCTGTAGGGTTGTGTAAGTGCCCGCAGAAGTCTGTAGGAGTCTGTGGGATTCTGTAAGGTTCTGGAGGGTTCTGCAGGGTTCCGTAGGGGCCCGTAGAGTTCCGTAGTGGCTGGTAAAGTTCCGTAGGGCCCTGTGGGGTTCTGTATGGACCTGTAGGGTTCCGTAGGGGCCTGCAGGGTTCCGTAAGTGCCCGCAGGTGTCTGTAGGGTTCCGTAGGGGTCTGTAGGGTTCCGTAGGCACCTGCAGTGTTCTGTAGGAGCCCATAGGGTTTTAGTGAGGTTCCGTTGTGTTGCTAAGGGTCTTGTAGAGTGCTGTCGGGTCCTGGAGTATTCTGTAGGGTTCCAGAGGGCCTCATAGGGTTCCATCGAAATCTATAGGGTTCCCTAGGGGCCCATAGAGTCCCGTAGATTTCCGTAGGGACCTGTAGGGTTGTGTAAGTGCTCGCAGGGGTTGGTAGGAGCTTGTAGGGTGCCATAAGTTTTCAGAGGGTTGTGTAGGGTTCCGTAGGGGCCTGTGGTGTTCCCTAGGGGCCTGTAGAGTCTCGTACAGTTTCGGTAGGGTCCTGTAGGTTTCCATAAGTGCCCGCAGAGGTCTGAAGGGGCTCGTACAGTTCCGTAAGGATCCATAGGGTTCCGTAGAGCTTCGTAGGTTCCCTAGAGGCCTCTGGAGTACCGCAGGAGCCAGTAGTGTTCTGTAGGGGCCCGTAGGGTTCCTTCCATAGGAGCTGGCAATGTTCCGTAGGGTCCTCTAGGGTTGAGTAAGTGCCCGCAGGAGTCTGTAGGAATCCGTGGGATTCTGTAAGGTTCCGGAGGGTTCTGCAGGGTTCCGTATGGGCCCGTAGAGTTCCGTAGTGGCTGGTAAAGTTCCCTAGGGCCCTGTACCGTTCCGTAACTGCCTGCAAGGGTCTTTAGGCTTCCGTAGGGGCTGGTAGGGTTCCATAAAGTTCCGTGGGTTCCTGCAGAGTTCTGCAAGTGCCCGCAAGGGCCTGTAGGGGCGCACAGTGTTTCTGCCAGGTTCCGTAGAGTTCCGTAGGGGCCATATTTTTCTATAGTGGCTGGTAGTATTCTGTAGGGGTCTGTAGGGTTCCGTAGGCGCCTACAGTGTTCTGTAGGAGCCCATAGGGTTTTAGTGAGGTTCCGTTGTGTTGCTAAGTGTCTTGTAGAGTGCTGTCGGGTCCTGGAGTATTCTGTAGGGTTCCAGAGGGGCTCGTAGGGTTCCATCGAAATCTATAGGGTTCCCTAGGGGCCCATAGAGTCCTGTAGATTTCCGTAGGGACCTGTAGGGTTGTGTAAGTGCCCGCAGAAGTCTGTAGGAGTCTGTGGGATTCTGTAAGGTTCTGGAGGGTTCTGCAGGGTTCCGTAGGGGCCCGTAGAGTTCCATAGTGGCTGGTAAAGTTCCGTAGGGCCCTGTGGGGTTCTGTATGGACCTGTAGGGTTCCGTAGGGGCCTGCAGGGTTCCGTAAGTGCCCGCAGGTGTCTGTAGGGTTCCGTAGGGGTCTGTAGGGTTCCGTAGGCACCTGCAGTGTTCTGTAGGAGCCCATAGGGTTTTAGTGAGGTTCCGTTGTGTTGCTAAGGGTCTTGTAGAGTGCTGTCGGGTCCTGGAGTATTCTGTAGGGTTCCAGAGGGCCTCATAGGGTTCCATCGAAATCTATAGGGTTCCCTAGGGGCGCATAGAGTCCCGTAGATTGCCGTAGGGACCTGTAGGGTTGTGTAAGTGCTCGCAGGGGTTGGTAGGAGCTTGTAGGGTTCCGTAAGTTTTCAGAGGGTTGTGCAGGGTTCCGTAGGGGCCTGTGGTGTTCCCTAGGGGCCTGTAGAGTCTCGTACAGTTTTGGTAGGGTCCTGTAGGTTTCCATAAGTGCCCGCAGAGGTCTGAATGGGCTCGTACAGTTCCGTAAGGATCCATAGGGCTCCGTAGAGCTTCGTAGGTTCCCTAGAGGCCTCTGGAGTACCGCAGGAGCCAGTAGTGTTCTGTAGGGGCCCGTAGGGTTCCTTCCATAGGAGCTGGCAGTGTTCCGTAGGGTCCTCTAGGGTTGAGTAAGTGCCCGCAGGAGTCTGTAGGAATCCGTGGGATTCTGTAAGGTTCCGGAGGGTTCTGCAGGGTTCTGTAGGGGCCCGTAGAGTTCCATAGTGGCTGGTAAAGTTCCCTAGGGCCCTGTACCGTTCCGTAACTGCCTGCAAGGGTCTTTAGGCTTCCGTAGGGGCTGGAAGGGTTCCATAAAGTTCCGTGGGTTCCTGCAGAGTTCTGCAAGTGCCCGCAAGGGCCTGTAGGGGCCCACAGTGTTTCTGCCAGGTTCCGTAGAGTTCCGTAGGGGCCATATTTTTCTGTAGTGGCTGGTAGTATTCTGTAGGGGTCTGTAGGTTTCTGTAGGCACCTACAGTGTTCTGTAGGAGCCCATAGGGTTTTAGTGAGGTTCCGTTGTGTTGCTAAGGGTCTTGTAGAGTGCTGTCGGGTCCTGGAGTATTCTGTAGGGTTCCAGAGGGGCTCGTAGGGTTCCGTCGAAATCTGTAGGGTTCCCTAGGGGCCCGTAGAGTCCCGTAGATTGCCGTAGGGACTTGTAGGGTTGTGTAAGTGCTCGCAGGGGTTGGTAGGAGCTTATAGGGTTCCATAAGTTTTCAGAGGGTTGTGTAGGGTTCCGTAGTGGCCTGTGGTGTTCCCTAAGGGCCTGTAGAGTCTCGTACGGTTCCATAGGGGCCTGTGGTGTTCCCTAGGGGCCTGTAGAGTCTCGTACAGTTCCGTAGGGTCCTGTAGGTTTCCATAAGCGCCCGCAGAGGTCTGAAGGGGCCCGTACTGTTCCATAAGGATCCATAGGGCTCCGTAGAGCTTCATAGGTTCCCTAGAGGCCTCTGGAGTACCGCAGGAGCCAGTAGTGTTCTGTAGGGGCCCGTAGGGTTCCTTCCATAGGAGCTGGCAGTGTTCCGTAGGGTCCTCTAGGGTTGAGTAAGTGCCCGCAGGAGTCTGTAGGAATCCGTGGGATTCTGTAAGGTTCCGGAGGGTTCTGCAGGGTTCCGTAGGGGCCCGTAGAGTTCCGTAGTGGCTGGTAAAGTTCCCTAGGGCCCTGTACCGTTCCGTAACTGCCTGCAATGGTCTTTAGGCTTCCGTAGGGGCTGGTAGGGTTCCATAAAGTTCCGTGGGTTCCTGCAGAGTTCTGCAAGTGCCCGCAAGGGCCTGTAGGGGCCCACAGTGTTTCTGCCAGGTTCCGTAGAGTTCCGGAGGGGCCCTGTAGTGGCTGGTAGTATTCTGTAGGGGTCTGTAGTTTTCCGTAGGCACCTACAGTGGTCTGTAGGAGCCCATAGTGTTTTAGTGAGGTTCCGTTGTGTTGCTAAGGGTCTTGTAGAGTGCTGTCGGGTCCTGGAGTATTCTGTAGGGTTCCAGAGGGGCTCGTAGGGTTCCGTCGAAATCTGTAGGGTTCCCTAGGGGCCCATAGAGTCCCGTAGATTTCCGTAGGGACCTGTAGGGTTGTGTAAGTGCTCGCAGGAGTTGGTAGGAGCTTGTAGGGTTCCATAAGTTTCCAGAGGGTTGTGTAGGGTTCCGTAGGGGCCTGTGGTGTTCCCTAGGGGCCTGTAGAGTCTCGTACGGTTCCGTAGGGGCCTGTGGTGTTCCCTAGGGGCCTGTAGAGTCTCGTACGGTTCCGTAGGGGCCTGTGGTGTTCCCTAGGGGCCTGTAGAGTCTCGTACAGTTCCGTAGGGTCCTGTAGGTTTCCATAAGCGCCCGCAGAGGTCTGAAGGGGCCCGTACTGTGCCGTAAGGATCCATAGGGCTCCGTAGAGCTTCGTAGGTTCCCTAGAGGCCTCTGGAGTACCGCAGGAGCCAGTAGTGTTCTGTAGGGGCCCGTAAGGTTCCTTCCATAGGAGCTGGCAGTGTTCCGTAGGGTCCTCTAGGGTTGAGTAAGTGCCCGCAGGAGTCTGTAGGAATCCGTGGGATTCTGTAAGGTTCTGCAGGGTTCCGTAGGGGCCCGTAGAGTTCCGTAGTGGCTGGTAAAGTTCCCTAGGGCCCTGTACCATTCCGTAACTGCCTGCAATGGTCTTTAGGCTTCCGTAAGGTCTGGTAGGGTTCCATAAAGTTCCATGGGTTCCTGCAGAGTTCAGCAAGTGCCCGCAAGGGCCTGTAGGGGCGCACAGTGTTTCTGCCAGGTTCCGTAGAGTTCCGTAGGGGCCATATTTTTCTGTAGTGGCTGGTAGTATTCTGTAGGGGTCTGTAGGTTTCCGTAGGCACCTACAGTGTTCTGTAGGAGCCCATAGGGTTTTAGTGAGGTTCCGTTGTATTGCTAAGGGTCTTGTAGAGTGCTGTCGGGTCCTGGAGTATTCTGTAGGGTTCCAGAGGGGCTCGTAGGGTTCCGTCGAAATCTATAGGGTTCCCTAGGGGCCCATAGAGTCTCGTAGATTGCCGTAGGGACCTGTAGGGTTGTGTAAGTGCTCGCAGGGGTTGGTAGGAGCTTGTAGGGTTCCATAAGTTTCCAGAGGGTTGTGTAGGGTTCCGTAGGGGCCGGTGGTGTTCCCTAGGGGCCTGTAGAGTCTCGTACAGTTTCGGTAGGGTCCTGTAGGTTTCCATAAGTGCCCGCAGAGGTCTGAAGGGGCCCGTACTGTTCCGTGAGGATCCATAGGGCTCCGTAGAGCTTCATAGGTTCCCTAGAGGCCTGTGGAGTACCGCAGGAGCCAGTAGTGTTCTGTAGGGGCCCGTAGGGTTCCTTCAATAGGGGCTGGCAGTGTTCCGTAGGGGCCTGTAGGGTTGTGTAAGTGCCCGCAGAAGTCTGTAGGAGTCTGTGGGATTCTGTAAGGTTCTGGAGGGTTCTGCAGGGTTCCGTAAGTGCCCGCAGGTGTCTGTAGGGTTCCGTAGGGGTCTGTAGTGTTCCGTAGGCACCTGCAGTGTTCTGTAGGAGCCCATAGGGTTTTAGTGAGGTTCCGTTGTGTTGCTAAGGGTCTTGTAGAGTGCTGTCGGGTCCTGGAGTATTCTGTAGGGTTCCAGAGGGGCTCGTAGGGTTCCGTCGAAATCTATAGGGTTCCCTAGGGGCCCATAGAGTCCCGTAGATTTCCGTAGGGACCTGTAGGGTTGTGTAAGTGCCCGCAGAAGTCTGTAGGAGTCTGTGGGATTCTGTAAGGTTCTGGAGGGTTCTGCAGGGTTCCGTAGGGGCCCGTAGAGTTCCGTAGTGGCTGGTAAAGTTCCGTAGGGCCCTGTGGGGTTCTGTATGGACCTGTAGGGTTCCGTAGGGGCCTGCAGGGTTCCGTAAGTGCCCGCAGGTGTCTGTAGGGTTCCATAGGTGTCTCTAGGGTTCCGTAGGCACCTGCAGTGTTCTGTAGGAGCCCATAGGGTTTTAGTGAGGTTCCGTTGTGTTGCTAAGGGTCTTGTAGAGTGCTGTCGGGTCCTGGAGTATTCTGTAGGGTTCCAGAGGGCCTCATAGGGTTCCATCGAAATCTATAGGGTTCCCTAGGGGCCCATAGAGTCCCGTAGATTTCCGTAGGGACCTGTAGGGTTGTGTAAGTGCTCGCAGGGGTTGGTAGGAGCTTGTAGGGTGCCATAAGTTTTCAGAGGGTTGTGTAGGGTTCCGTAGGGGCCTGTGGTGTTCCCTAGGGGCCTGTAGAGTCTCGTACAGTTCCGTAGGGTCCTGTAGGTTTCCATAAGCGCCCGCAGAGGTCTGAATGGGCTCGTACTGTTCCGTAAGGATCCATAGGGCTCCGTAGAGCTTCGTAGGTTCCCTAGAGGCCTCTGGAGTACCGCAGGAGCTAGTAGTGTTCTGTAGGGGCCCGTAGGGTTCCTTCCATAGGAGCTGGCAGTGTTCCGTAGGGTCCTCTAGGGTTGAGTAAGTGCCCGCAGGAGTCTGTAGGAATCCGTGGGATTCTGTAAGGTTCCGGAGGGTTCTGCAGGGTTCCGTAGGGGCCCGTAGAGTTCCGTAGTGGCTGGTAAAGTTCCCTAGGGCCCTGTACCGTTCCGTAACTGCCTGCAAGGGTCTTTAGGCTTCCGTAGGGGCTGGTAGGGTTCCATAAAGTTCCGTGGGTTCCTGCAGAGTTCTGCAAGTGCCCGCAAGGGCCTGTAGGGGCCCACAGTGTTTCTGCCAGGTTCCGTAGAGTTCTGTAGGGGCCATATTTTTCTGTAGTGGCTGGTAGTATTCTGTAGGGGTCTGTAGGGTTCCGTAGGCGCCTGCAGTGTTCTGTAGGAGCCCATAGGGTTTTAGTGAGGTTCTGTTGTGTTGCTAAGGGTCTTGTAGAGTGCTGTCGGGTCCTGGAGTATTCTGTAGGGTTCCAGAGGGGCTCGTAGGGTTCCATCGAAATCTATAGGGTTCCCTAGGGGCCCATAGAGTCCCGTAGATTTCCGTAGGGACCTGTAGGGTTGTGTAAGTGCCCGCAGAAGTCTGTAGGAGTCTGTGGGATTCTGTAAGGTTCTGGAGGGTTCTGCAGGGTTCCGTAGGGACCCGTAGAGTTCCGTAGTGGCTGGTAAAGTTCCGTAGGGCCCTGTGGGGTTCTGTATGGACCTGTAGGGTTCCGTAGGGGCCTGCAGGGTTCCGTAAGTGCCCGCAGGTGTCTGTAGGGTTCCGTAGGGGCCTGCAGGGATCCGTAGGCACCTGCAGTGTTCTGTAGGAGCCCATAGGGTTTTAGTGAGGTTCCGTTGTGTTGCTAAGGGTCTTGTAGAGTGCTGTCGGGTCCTGGAGTATTCTGTAGGGTTCCAGAGGGGCTCGTAGGGTTCCGTCGAAATCTGAAGGGTTCCCTAGGGGCCCGTAGAGTCCCGTAGATTTCCATAGGGACCTGTAGGGTTATGTAAGTGCCCGCAGGGGTTGGTAGGAGCTTGTAGGGTGCCATATGTTTCCAGAGGGTTGTGTAGGGTTCCGTAGGTGCCTGTGGTGTTCCCTAGGGGCCTGTAGAGTCTCGTACAGTTTCGGTAGGGTCCTGTAGGTTTCCATAAGCGCCCGCAGAGGTCTGAAGGGGCCCGTACTGTTCCGTAAGGATCCATAGGGTTCCATAGAGCTTCGTAGGTTCCCTAGAGGCCTGTGGAGTACCGCAGGAGCCAGTAGTGTTCCGTAGGGTCCTCTAGGGTTGAGTAAGTGCCCGCAGGAGTCTGTAGGAATCCGTGGGATTCTGTAAGGTTCTGGAGGGTTCTGCAGGGTTCCGTAGGGGCCCGTAGAGTTCCGTAGTGGCTGGTAAAGTTCCCTAGGGCCCTGTACCGTTCCGTAACTGCCTGCAAGGGTCTTTAGGCTTCAGTAGGGGCTGGTAGGGTTCCATAAAGTTCCGTGGGTTCCTGCGAAGTTCTGCAAGTGCGCAAGGGCCTGTAGGGGCCCACAGTGTTTCTGCCAGGTTCCGTAGAGTTCCGTAGGGGCCATATTTTTCTGTAGTGGCTGGTAGTATTCTGTAGGGGTCTGCAGGTTTCCGTAGGCGCCTACAGTGTTCTGTAGGAGCCCATAGGGTTTTAGTGAGGTTCCGTTGTGTTGCTAAGGGTCTTGTAGAGTGCTGTCGGGTCCTGGAGTATTCTGTAGGGTTCCAGAGGGGCTCGTAGGGTTCCGTCGAAATCTACAGGGTTCCCTAGGGGCCCATAGAGTCCCATAGATTTCCGTAGGGACCTGTAGGGTTGTGTAAGTGCTCGCAGGGGTTGGTAGGAGCTTGTAGGGTTCCATAAGTTTCCAGAGGGTTGTGTAGGGTTCCGTAGGGGCCTGTGGTGTTCCCTAGGGGCCTGTAGAGTCTCGTACGGTTCCGTAGGGGCCTGTGGTGTTCCCTAGGGGCCTGTAGAGTCTCGTACAGTTCCGTAGGGTCCTGTAGGTTTCCATAAGTGCCCGCAGAGGTCTGAAGGGGCCCGTACTGTTCCGTAAGGATCCATAGGGCTCCGTAGAGCTTTGTAGGTTCCCTAGAGGCCTCTGGAGTACCGCAGGAGCCAGTAGTGTTCTGTAGGGGCCCGTAGGGTTCCTTCCATAGGGGCTGGCAGTGTTCCGTAGGGGCCTGTAGGGTTGTTTAAGTGCCCGCAGAAGTCTGTAGGAGTCTGTGGGATTCTGTCAGATTCCGGAGGGTTCTGCAGGGTTCCGTAGGGACCCGTAGAGTTCCGTAGTGGCTGGTAAAGTTCCGTAGGGCCCTGTGGGGTTCTGTATGGCCCTGTAGGGTTCCGTAGGGGCCTGCAGCGTTCCGTAAGTGCCCGCAGGAGTCTGTAGGGTTCCGTAGGGGTCTGTAGGGTTCCGTAGGCACCTGCAGTGTTCTGTAGGAGCCCATAGGGTTTTAGTGAGGTTCCGTTGTGTTGCTAAGGGTCTTGTAGAGTGCTGTCGGGTCCTGGAGTATTCTGTAGGGTTCCAGAGGGGCTGGTAGGGTTCCGTTGAAATCTGAAGGGTTCCCTAGGGGCCCGTAGTGTCCCGTAGATTTCCGTAGGGGCCTGTAGGGTTATGTAAGTGCCCACAGGGGTTGGTAGGAGCTTGTAGGGTGCCATATGTTTCCGGATAGTTGTGTAGGGTTCCGTAGGGGCCTGTGGTGTTCCCTAGGGGCCTGTAGAGTCTCGTACAGTTCCGTAGGGTCCTGTAGGTTTCCATAAGGGCCCGCAGAGGTCTGAAGGGGCCCGTACTGTTCCGTAAGGATCCATAGGGCTCTGTAGAGCTTTGTAGGTTCCCTAGAGGCCTCTGGAGTATCGCAGGAGCCAGTAGTGTTCTGTAGGGGCCCGTAGGGTTCCTTCCATAGGGGCTGGCAGTGTTCCGTAGGGGCCTGTAGGGTTGTTTAAGTGCCCGCAGAAGTCTGTAGGAGTCTGTGGGATTCTGTCAGATTCCGGAGGGTTCTGCAGGGTTCCGTAGGGACCCGTAGAGTTCCGTAGTGGCTGGTAAAGTTCCGTAGGGCCCTGTGGGGTTCTGTATGGACCTGTAGGGTTCCGTAGGGGCCTGCAGGGTTCCGTAAGTGCCCGCAGGAGTCTGTAGGGTTCCGTAGGGGTCTGTAGGGTTGAGTAAGTGCCCGCAGGAGTCTGTAGGAATCCGTGGGATTCTGTAAGGTTCTGGAGGGTTCTGCAGGGTTCCGTAGGGGCCCGTAGAGTTCCTTAGATTTCCGTAGGGACCTGTAGGGTTGTGTAAGTGCTCGCAGGGGTTGGCAGGAGCTTGTAGGGTGCCATAAGTTTCCAGAGGGTTGTGTAGGGTTCCGTAGGGGCCTGTGGTGTTCCCTAGGGGCCTGTAGAGTCTCGTACGGTTCCGTAGGGGCCTGTGGTGTTCCCTAGGGGCCTGTAGAGTCTCGTACAGTTCCGTAGGGTCCTGTAGGTTTCCATAAGTGCCCGCAGAGGTCTGAAGGGGCCCTTACTGTTCCGTAAGGATCCATAGGGCTCCGTAGAGCTTCGTAGGTTCCCTAGAGGCCTGTGGAGTACCGCAGGAGCCAGTAGAGTTCTGTAGGGGCCCGTAGGGTTCCTTCCATAGGGGCTGGCAGTGTTCCGTAGGGGCCTGTAGGGTTGTTTAAGTGCCCGCAGAAGTCTGTAGGAGTCTGTGGGATTCTGTCAGATTCCGGAGGGTTCTGCAGGGTTCCGTAGGGACCCGTAGAGTTCCATAGTGGCTGGTAAAGTTCCGTAGGGCCCTGTGGGGTTCTGTATGGACCTGTAGGGTTCCGTAGGGGCCTGCAGTGTTCTGTAAGTGCCCGTAGGTGTCTGTACGGGTATGTAGGGTTCCGTAGGCACCTGCAGTATTCTGTAGGAGCCCATAGGGTTTTAGTGAGGTTCCGTTGTGTTGCTAAGGGTCTTGTAGAGTGCTGTCGGGTCCTGGAGTATTCTGTAGGGTTCCAGAGGGCCTCATAGGGTTCCATCGAAATCTATAGGGTTCCCTAGGGGCCCATAGAGTCCCGTAGATTTCCGTAGGGACCTGTAGGGTTGTGTAAGTGCTCGCAGGGGTTGGTAGGAGCTTGTAGGGTGCCATAAGTTTTCAGAGGGTTGTGTAGGGTTCCGTAGGGGCCTGTGGTGTTCCCTAGGGGCCTGTAGAGTCTCGTACAGTTCCGTAGGGTCCTGTAGGTTTCCATAAGCGCCCGCAGAGGTCTGAATGGGCTCGTACTGTTCCGTAAGGATCCATAGGGCTCCGTAGAGCTTCGTAGGTTCCCTAGAGGCCTCTGGAGTACCGCAGGAGCTAGTAGTGTTCTGTAGGGGCCCGTAGGGTTCCTTCCATAGGAGCTGGCAGTGTTCCGTAGGGTCCTCTAGGGTTGAGTAAGTGCCCGCAGGAGTCTGTAGGAATCCGTGGGATTCTGTAAGGTTCCGGAGGGTTCTGCAGGGTTCCGTAGGGGCCCGTAGAGTTCCGTAGTGGCTGGTAAAGTTCCCTAGGGCCCTGTACCGTTCCGTAACTGCCTGCAAGGGTCTTTAGGCTTCCGTAGGGGCTGGTAGGGTTCCATAAAGTTCCGTGGGTTCCTGCAGAGTTCTGCAAGTGCCCGCAAGGGCCTGTAGGGGCCCACAGTGTTTCTGCCAGGTTCCGTAGAGTTCTGTAGGGGCCATATTTTTCTGTAGTGGCTGGTAGTATTCTGTAGGGGTCTGTAGGGTTCCGTAGGCGCCTGCAGTGTTCTGTAGGAGCCCATAGGGTTTTAGTGAGGTTCTGTTGTGTTGCTAAGGGTCTTGTAGAGTGCTGTCGGGTCCTGGAGTATTCTGTAGGGTTCCAGAGGGGCTCGTAGGGTTCCATCGAAATCTATAGGGTTCCCTAGGGGCCCATAGAGTCCCGTAGATTTCCGTAGGGACCTGTAGGGTTGTGTAAGTGCCCGCAGAAGTCTGTAGGAGTCTGTGGGATTCTGTAAGGTTCTGGAGGGTTCTGCAGGGTTCCGTAGGGACCCGTAGAGTTCCGTAGTGGCTGGTAAAGTTCCGTAGGGCCCTGTGGGGTTCTGTATGGACCTGTAGGGTTCCGTAGGGGCCTGCAGGGTTCCGTAAGTGCCCGCAGGTGTCTGTAGGGTTCCGTAGGGGCCTGCAGGGATCCGTAGGCACCTGCAGTGTTCTGTAGGAGCCCATAGGGTTTTAGTGAGGTTCCGTTGTGTTGCTAAGGGTCTTGTAGAGTGCTGTCGGGTCCTGGAGTATTCTGTAGGGTTCCAGAGGGGCTCGTAGGGTTCCGTCGAAATCTGAAGGGTTCCCTAGGGGCCCGTAGAGTCCCGTAGATTTCCATAGGGACCTGTAGGGTTATGTAAGTGCCCGCAGGGGTTGGTAGGAGCTTGTAGGGTGCCATATGTTTCCAGAGGGTTGTGTAGGGTTCCGTAGGTGCCTGTGGTGTTCCCTAGGGGCCTGTAGAGTCTCGTACAGTTTCGGTAGGGTCCTGTAGGTTTCCATAAGCGCCCGCAGAGGTCTGAAGGGGCCCGTACTGTTCCGTAAGGATCCATAGGGTTCCATAGAGCTTCGTAGGTTCCCTAGAGGCCTGTGGAGTACCGCAGGAGCCAGTAGTGTTCCGTAGGGTCCTCTAGGGTTGAGTAAGTGCCCGCAGGAGTCTGTAGGAATCCGTGGGATTCTGTAAGGTTCTGGAGGGTTCTGCAGGGTTCCGTAGGGGCCCGTAGAGTTCCGTAGTGGCTGGTAAAGTTCCCTAGGGCCCTGTACCGTTCCGTAACTGCCTGCAAGGGTCTTTAGGCTTCCGTAGGGGCTGGTAGGGTTCCATAAAGTTCCGTGGGTTCCTGCGAAGTTCTGCAAGTGCGCAAGGGCCTGTAGGGGCCCACAGTGTTTCTGCCAGGTTCCGTAGAGTTCCGTAGGGGCCATATTTTTCTGTAGTGGCTGGTAGTATTCTGTAGGGGTCTGCAGGTTTCCGTAGGCGCCTACAGTGTTCTGTAGGAGCCCATAGGGTTTTAGTGAGGTTCCGTTGTGTTGCTAAGGGTCTTGTAGAGTGCTGTCGGGTCCTGGAGTATTCTGTAGGGTTCCAGAGGGGCTCGTAGGGTTCCGTCGAAATCTACAGGGTTCCCTAGGGGCCCATAGAGTCCCATAGATTTCCGTAGGGACCTGTAGGGTTGTGTAAGTGCTCGCAGGGGTTGGTAGGAGCTTGTAGGGTTCCATAAGTTTCCAGAGGGTTGTGTAGGGTTCCGTAGGGGCCTGTGGTGTTCCCTAGGGGCCTGTAGAGTCTCGTACGGTTCCGTAGGGGCCTGTGGTGTTCCCTAGGGGCCTGTAGAGTCTCGTACAGTTCCGTAGGGTCCTGTAGGTTTCCATAAGTGCCCGCAGAGGTCTGAAGGGGCCCGTACTGTTCCGTAAGGATCCATAGGGCTCCGTAGAGCTTTGTAGGTTCCCTAGAGGCCTCTGGAGTACCGCAGGAGCCAGTAGTGTTCTGTAGGGGCCCGTAGGGTTCCTTCCATAGGGGCTGGCAGTGTTCCGTAGGGGCCTGTAGGGTTGTTTAAGTGCCCGCAGAAGTCTGTAGGAGTCTGTGGGATTCTGTCAGATTCCGGAGGGTTCTGCAGGGTTCCGTAGGGACCCGTAGAGTTCCGTAGTGGCTGGTAAAGTTCCGTAGGGCCCTGTGGGGTTCTGTATGGCCCTGTAGGGTTCCGTAGGGGCCTGCAGCGTTCCGTAAGTGCCCGCAGGAGTCTGTAGGGTTCCGTAGGGGTCTGTAGGGTTCCGTAGGCACCTGCAGTGTTCTGTAGGAGCCCATAGGGTTTTAGTGAGGTTCCGTTGTGTTGCTAAGGGTCTTGTAGAGTGCTGTCGGGTCCTGGAGTATTCTGTAGGGTTCCAGAGGGGCTGGTAGGGTTCCGTTGAAATCTGAAGGGTTCCCTAGGGGCCCGTAGTGTCCCGTAGATTTCCGTAGGGGCCTGTAGGGTTATGTAAGTGCCCACAGGGGTTGGTAGGAGCTTGTAGGGTGCCATATGTTTCCGGATAGTTGTGTAGGGTTCCGTAGGGGCCTGTGGTGTTCCCTAGGGGCCTGTAGAGTCTCGTACAGTTCCGTAGGGTCCTGTAGGTTTCCATAAGGGCCCGCAGAGGTCTGAAGGGGCCCGTACTGTTCCGTAAGGATCCATAGGGCTCTGTAGAGCTTTGTAGGTTCCCTAGAGGCCTCTGGAGTATCGCAGGAGCCAGTAGTGTTCTGTAGGGGCCCGTAGGGTTCCTTCCATAGGGGCTGGCAGTGTTCCGTAGGGGCCTGTAGGGTTGTTTAAGTGCCCGCAGAAGTCTGTAGGAGTCTGTGGGATTCTGTCAGATTCCGGAGGGTTCTGCAGGGTTCCGTAGGGACCCGTAGAGTTCCGTAGTGGCTGGTAAAGTTCCGTAGGGCCCTGTGGGGTTCTGTATGGACCTGTAGGGTTCCGTAGGGGCCTGCAGGGTTCCGTAAGTGCCCGCAGGAGTCTGTAGGGTTCCGTAGGGGTCTGTAGGGTTGAGTAAGTGCCCGCAGGAGTCTGTAGGAATCCGTGGGATTCTGTAAGGTTCTGGAGGGTTCTGCAGGGTTCCGTAGGGGCCCGTAGAGTTCCTTAGATTTCCGTAGGGACCTGTAGGGTTGTGTAAGTGCTCGCAGGGGTTGGCAGGAGCTTGTAGGGTGCCATAAGTTTCCAGAGGGTTGTGTAGGGTTCCGTAGGGGCCTGTGGTGTTCCCTAGGGGCCTGTAGAGTCTCGTACGGTTCCGTAGGGGCCTGTGGTGTTCCCTAGGGGCCTGTAGAGTCTCGTACAGTTCCGTAGGGTCCTGTAGGTTTCCATAAGTGCCCGCAGAGGTCTGAAGGGGCCCTTACTGTTCCGTAAGGATCCATAGGGCTCCGTAGAGCTTCGTAGGTTCCCTAGAGGCCTGTGGAGTACCGCAGGAGCCAGTAGAGTTCTGTAGGGGCCCGTAGGGTTCCTTCCATAGGGGCTGGCAGTGTTCCGTAGGGGCCTGTAGGGTTGTTTAAGTGCCCGCAGAAGTCTGTAGGAGTCTGTGGGATTCTGTCAGATTCCGGAGGGTTCTGCAGGGTTCCGTAGGGACCCGTAGAGTTCCATAGTGGCTGGTAAAGTTCCGTAGGGCCCTGTGGGGTTCTGTATGGACCTGTAGGGTTCCGTAGGGGCCTGCAGTGTTCTGTAAGTGCCCGTAGGTGTCTGTACGGGTATGTAGGGTTCCGTAGGCACCTGCAGTATTCTGTAGGAGCCCATAGGGTTTTAGTGAGGTTCCGTTGTGTTGCTAAGGGTCTTGTAGAGTGCTGTCGGGTCCTGGAGTATTCTGTAGGGTTCCAGAGGGGCTGGTAGGGTTCCGTCGAAATCTGAAGGGTTCCCTAGGGGCCCGTAGATTCCCATAGATTTCCGTAGGGGCCTGTAGGGTTGTGTAAGTGCCCGCAGGGGTTGGTAGGAGCTTGTAGGGTGCCATATGTTTCCGGAGGGTTGTGTAGGGTTCCGTAGGGGCCTGTGGTGCTCCCCAAGGGCCTGTAGAGTCTCGTACAGTTCCGTAGGGGCCTGTAGAGTCTCGTACAGTTCTGTAGGGTCCTGTAGGTTTCCATAAGCGCCCGCAGAGGTCTGAAGGGGCCCGTACTGTTCCGTAAGGATCCATAGGGCTCCGTAGAGCTTCGTAGGTTCCCTAGAGGCCTGTGGAGTACCGCAGGAGCCAGTAGTGTTCTGTAGGGGCCCGTAGGGTTCCTTCCATAGGAGCTGGCAGTGTTCCGTAGGGTCCTCTAGGGTTGAGTAAGTGCCCGCAGGAGTCTGTAGGAATCCTTGGGATTCTGTCAGGTTCTGCAGGGTTCCGTAGGGGCCCGTAGAGTTCCGTAGTGGCTGGTAAAGTTCCCTAGGGCCCTGTACCGTTCCGTAACTGCCTGCAAGGGTCTTTAGGCTTCCGTAGGGGCTGGTAGGGTTCCATAAAGTTCCGTGGGTTCCTGCAGAGTTCTGCAAGTGCCCGCAAGGGCCTGTAGGGGCGCACAGTGTTTCTGCCAGGTTCCGTAGAGTTCCGTAGGGGCCATATTTTTCTATAGTGGCTGGTAGTATTCTGTAGGGGTCTGTAGGTTTCCGTAGGCACCTGCAGTGTTCTGTAGGAGCCCATAGTGTTTTAGTGAGGTTCTGTTGTGTTGCTAAGGGTCTTGTAGAGTGCTGTCGGGTCCTGGAGTATTCTGTAGGGTTCCAGAGGGGCTCGTAGGGTTCTGTCGAAATCTGAAGGGTTCCCTAGGGGCCCGTAGAGTCCCGTAGATTTCCGTAGGGGCCTGTAGGGTTATGTAAGTGCCCGCAGGGGTTGGTAGGAGCTTGTAGGGTGCCATATGTTTCCGGAGGGTTGTGTAGCGTTCCGTAGGGGCCTGTGGTGTTCCCTAGGGGCCTGTAGAGTCTCGTACAGTTTCGGTAGGGTCCTGTAGGTTTCCATAAGCGCCCGCAGAGGTCTGAAGGGGCCCGTACTGTGCCGTAAGGATCCATAGGGTTCCGTAGAGCTTCGTAGGTTCCCTAGAGGCCTGTGGAGTACCGCAGGAGCCAGTAGTGTTCCGTAGGGTCCTCTAGGGTTGAGTAAGTGCCCGCAGGAGTCTGTAGGAATCCGTGGGATTCTGTAAGGTTCTGGAGGGTTCTGCAGGGTTCCGTAGGGGCCCGTAGAGTTCCTTAGATTTCCGTAGGGACCTGTAGGGTTGTGTAAGTGCTCGCAGGGGTTGGTAGGAGCTTGTAGGGTTCCATAAGTTTCCAGAGGGTTGTGTAGGGTTCCGTAGGGGCCTGTGGTGTTCCCTAGGGGCCTGTAGAGTCTCGTAGAGTTCCGTAGGGTCCTGTAGGTTTCCATAAGCGCCCGCAGAGGTCTGAAGGGGCCCGTACTGTTCCATAAGGATCCATAGGGCTCCGTAGAGCTTCGTAGGTTCCCTAGAGGCCTCTGGAGTACCGCAGGAGCCAGTAGTGTTCTGTAGGGGCCCGTAGGGTTCCTTCCATAGGAGCTGGCAGTGTTCCGTAGGGTCCTCTAGGGTTGAGTAAGTGCCCGCAGGAGTCTGTAGGAATCCGTGGGATTCTGTAAGGTTCCGGAGGGTTCTGCAGGGTTCCGTAGGGGCCCGTAGAGTTCCGTAGTGGCTGGTAAAGTTCCCTAGGGCCCTGTACCGTTCCGTAACTGCCTGCAAGGGTCTTTAGGCTTCCGTAGGGGCTGGTAGGGTTCCATAAAGTTCCGTGGGTTCCTGCAGAGTTCTGCAAGTGCCCGCAAGGGCCTGTAGGGGCGCACAGTGTTTCTGCCAGGTTCCGTAGAGTTCCGTAGGGGCCATATTTTTCTATAGTGGCTGGTAGTATTCTGTAGGGGTCTGTAGGTTTCCGTAGGCGCCTACAGTGTTCTGTAGGAGCCCATAGGGTTTTAGTGAGGTTCCGTTGTGTTGCTAAGGGTCTTGTAGAGTGCTGTCGGGTCCTGGAGTATTCTGTAGGGTTCCAGAGGGGCTCGTAGGGTTCCATCGAAATCTATAGGGCTCCCTAGGGGCCCATAGAGTCCTGTAGATTTCCGTAGGGACCTGTAGGGTTGTGTAAGTGCCCGCAGAAGTCTGTAGGAGTCTGTGGGATTCTGTAAGGTTCTGGAGGGTTCTGCAGGGTTCCGTAGGGGCCCGTAGAGTTCCATTGTGGCTGGTAAAGTTCCGTAGGGCCCTGTGGGGTTCTGTATGGACCTGTAGGGTTCCGTAGGGGCCTGCAGGGTTCCGTAAGTGCCCGCAGGTGTCTGTAGGGTTCCGTAGGGGTCTCTAGGGTTCCGTAGGCACCTGCAGTGTTCTGTAGGAGCCCATAGGGTTTTAGTGAGGTTCTGTTGTGTTGCTAAGGGTCTTGTAGAGTGCTGTTGGGTCCTGGAGTATTCTGTAGGGTTCCAGAGGGCCTCATAGGGTTCCATCGAAATCTGAAGGGTTCCCTAGGGGCGCATAGAGTCCCGTAGATTGCCGTAGGGACCTGTAGGGTTGTGTAAGTGCTCGCAGGGGTTGGTAGGAGCTTGTAGGGTTCCATAAGTTTTCAGAGGGTTGTGTAGGGTTCCGTAGGGGCCTGTGGTGTTCCCTAAGGGCCTGTAGAGTCTCGTACGGTTCCGTAGGGGCCTGTGGTGTTCCCTAGGGGCCTGTAGAGTCTCGTACAGTTCCGTAGGGTCCTGTAGGTTTCCATAAGCGCCCGCAGAGGTCTGAATGGGCTCGTACTGTTCCGTAAGGATCCATAGGGCTCCGTAGAGCTTCGTAGGTTCCCTAGAGGCCTCTGGAGTACCGCAGGAGCTAGTAGTGTTCTGTAGGGGCCCGTAGGGTTCCTTCCATAGGAGCTGGCAGTGTTCCGTAGGGTCCTCTAGGGTTGAGTAAGTGCCCGCAGGAGTCTGTAGGAATCCGTGGGATTCTGTAAGGTTCCGGAGGGTTCTGCAGGGTTCCGTAGGGGCCCGTAGAGTTCCGTAGTGGCTGGTAAAGTTCCCTAGGGCCCTGTACCGTTCCGTAACTGCCTGCAAGGGTCTTTAGGCTTCCGTAGGGGCTGGTAGGGTTCCATAAAGTTCCGTGGGTTCCTGCAGAGTTCTGCAAGTGCCCGCAAGGGCCTGTAGGGGCCCACAGTGTTTCTGCCAGGTTCCGTAGAGTTCTGTAGGGGCCATATTTTTCTGTAGTGGCTGGTAGTATTCTGTAGGGGTCTGTAGGGTTCCGTAGGCGCCTGCAGTGTTCTGTAGGAGCCCATAGGGTTTTAGTGAGGTTCTGTTGTGTTGCTAAGGGTCTTGTAGAGTGCTGTCGGGTCCTGGAGTATTCTGTAGGGTTCCAGAGGGGCTCGTAGGGTTCCATCGAAATCTATAGGGTTCCCTAGGGGCCCATAGAGTCCCGTAGATTTCCGTAGGGACCTGTAGGGTTGTGTAAGTGCCCGCAGAAGTCTGTAGGAGTCTGTGGGATTCTGTAAGGTTCTGGAGGGTTCTGCAGGGTTCCGTAGGGACCCGTAGAGTTCCGTAGTGGCTGGTAAAGTTCCGTAGGGCCCTGTGGGGTTCTGTATGGACCTGTAGGGTTCCGTAGGGGCCTGCAGGGTTCCGTAAGTGCCCGCAGGTGTCTGTAGGGTTCCGTAGGGGCCTGCAGGGATCCGTAGGCACCTGCAGTGTTCTGTAGGAGCCCATAGGGTTTTAGTGAGGTTCCGTTGTGTTGCTAAGGGTCTTGTAGAGTGCTGTCGGGTCCTGGAGTATTCTGTAGGGTTCCAGAGGGGCTCGTAGGGTTCCGTCGAAATCTGAAGGGTTCCCTAGGGGCCCGTAGAGTCCCGTAGATTTCCGTAGGGACCTGTAGGGTTGTGTAAGTGCTCGCAGGGGTTGGCAGGAGCTTGTAGGGTGCCATAAGTTTCCAGAGGGTTGTGTAGGGTTCCGTAGGGGCCTGTGGTGTTCCCTAGGGGCCTGTAGAGTCTCGTACGGTTCCGTAGGGGCCTGTGGTGTTCCCTAGGGGCCTGTAGAGTCTCGTACAGTTCCGTAGGGTCCTGTAGGTTTCCATAAGTGCCCGCAGAGGTCTGAAGGGGCCCTTACTGTTCCGTAAGGATCCATAGGGCTCCGTAGAGCTTCGTAGGTTCCCTAGAGGCCTGTGGAGTACCGCAGGAGCCAGTAGAGTTCTGTAGGGGCCCGTAGGGTTCCTTCCATAGGGGCTGGCAGTGTTCCGTAGGGGCCTGTAGGGTTGTTTAAGTGCCCGCAGAAGTCTGTAGGAGTCTGTGGGATTCTGTCAGATTCCGGAGGGTTCTGCAGGGTTCCGTAGGGACCCGTAGAGTTCCATAGTGGCTGGTAAAGTTCCGTAGGGCCCTGTGGGGTTCTGTATGGACCTGTAGGGTTCCGTAGGGGCCTGCAGTGTTCTGTAAGTGCCCGTAGGTGTCTGTACGGGTATGTAGGGTTCCGTAGGCACCTGCAGTATTCTGTAGGAGCCCATAGGGTTTTAGTGAGGTTCCGTTGTGTTGCTAAGGGTCTTGTAGAGTGCTGTCGGGTCCTGGAGTATTCTGTAGGGTTCCAGAGGGGCTGGTAGGGTTCCGTCGAAATCTGAAGGGTTCCCTAGGGGCCCGTAGATTCCCATAGATTTCCGTAGGGGCCTGTAGGGTTGTGTAAGTGCCCGCAGGGGTTGGTAGGAGCTTGTAGGGTGCCATATGTTTCCGGAGGGTTGTGTAGGGTTCCGTAGGGGCCTGTGGTGCTCCCCAAGGGCCTGTAGAGTCTCGTACAGTTCCGTAGGGGCCTGTAGAGTCTCGTACAGTTCTGTAGGGTCCTGTAGGTTTCCATAAGCGCCCGCAGAGGTCTGAAGGGGCCCGTACTGTTCCGTAAGGATCCATAGGGCTCCGTAGAGCTTCGTAGGTTCCCTAGAGGCCTGTGGAGTACCGCAGGAGCCAGTAGTGTTCTGTAGGGGCCCGTAGGGTTCCTTCCATAGGAGCTGGCAGTGTTCCGTAGGGTCCTCTAGGGTTGAGTAAGTGCCCGCAGGAGTCTGTAGGAATCCTTGGGATTCTGTCAGGTTCTGCAGGGTTCCGTAGGGGCCCGTAGAGTTCCGTAGTGGCTGGTAAAGTTCCCTAGGGCCCTGTACCGTTCCGTAACTGCCTGCAAGGGTCTTTAGGCTTCCGTAGGGGCTGGTAGGGTTCCATAAAGTTCCGTGGGTTCCTGCAGAGTTCTGCAAGTGCCCGCAAGGGCCTGTAGGGGCGCACAGTGTTTCTGCCAGGTTCCGTAGAGTTCCGTAGGGGCCATATTTTTCTATAGTGGCTGGTAGTATTCTGTAGGGGTCTGTAGGTTTCCGTAGGCACCTGCAGTGTTCTGTAGGAGCCCATAGTGTTTTAGTGAGGTTCTGTTGTGTTGCTAAGGGTCTTGTAGAGTGCTGTCGGGTCCTGGAGTATTCTGTAGGGTTCCAGAGGGGCTCGTAGGGTTCTGTCGAAATCTGAAGGGTTCCCTAGGGGCCCGTAGAGTCCCGTAGATTTCCGTAGGGGCCTGTAGGGTTATGTAAGTGCCCGCAGGGGTTGGTAGGAGCTTGTAGGGTGCCATATGTTTCCGGAGGGTTGTGTAGCGTTCCGTAGGGGCCTGTGGTGTTCCCTAGGGGCCTGTAGAGTCTCGTACAGTTTCGGTAGGGTCCTGTAGGTTTCCATAAGCGCCCGCAGAGGTCTGAAGGGGCCCGTACTGTGCCGTAAGGATCCATAGGGTTCCGTAGAGCTTCGTAGGTTCCCTAGAGGCCTGTGGAGTACCGCAGGAGCCAGTAGTGTTCCGTAGGGTCCTCTAGGGTTGAGTAAGTGCCCGCAGGAGTCTGTAGGAATCCGTGGGATTCTGTAAGGTTCTGGAGGGTTCTGCAGGGTTCCGTAGGGGCCCGTAGAGTTCCTTAGATTTCCGTAGGGACCTGTAGGGTTGTGTAAGTGCTCGCAGGGGTTGGTAGGAGCTTGTAGGGTTCCATAAGTTTCCAGAGGGTTGTGTAGGGTTCCGTAGGGGCCTGTGGTGTTCCCTAGGGGCCTGTAGAGTCTCGTAGAGTTCCGTAGGGTCCTGTAGGTTTCCATAAGCGCCCGCAGAGGTCTGAAGGGGCCCGTACTGTTCCATAAGGATCCATAGGGCTCCGTAGAGCTTCGTAGGTTCCCTAGAGGCCTCTGGAGTACCGCAGGAGCCAGTAGTGTTCTGTAGGGGCCCGTAGGGTTCCTTCCATAGGAGCTGGCAGTGTTCCGTAGGGTCCTCTAGGGTTGAGTAAGTGCCCGCAGGAGTCTGTAGGAATCCGTGGGATTCTGTAAGGTTCCGGAGGGTTCTGCAGGGTTCCGTAGGGGCCCGTAGAGTTCCGTAGTGGCTGGTAAAGTTCCCTAGGGCCCTGTACCGTTCCGTAACTGCCTGCAAGGGTCTTTAGGCTTCCGTAGGGGCTGGTAGGGTTCCATAAAGTTCCGTGGGTTCCTGCAGAGTTCTGCAAGTGCCCGCAAGGGCCTGTAGGGGCGCACAGTGTTTCTGCCAGGTTCCGTAGAGTTCCGTAGGGGCCATATTTTTCTATAGTGGCTGGTAGTATTCTGTAGGGGTCTGTAGGTTTCCGTAGGCGCCTACAGTGTTCTGTAGGAGCCCATAGGGTTTTAGTGAGGTTCCGTTGTGTTGCTAAGGGTCTTGTAGAGTGCTGTCGGGTCCTGGAGTATTCTGTAGGGTTCCAGAGGGGCTCGTAGGGTTCCATCGAAATCTATAGGGCTCCCTAGGGGCCCATAGAGTCCTGTAGATTTCCGTAGGGACCTGTAGGGTTGTGTAAGTGCCCGCAGAAGTCTGTAGGAGTCTGTGGGATTCTGTAAGGTTCTGGAGGGTTCTGCAGGGTTCCGTAGGGGCCCGTAGAGTTCCATAGTGGCTGGTAAAGTTCCGTAGGGCCCTGTGGGGTTCTGTATGGACCTGTAGGGTTCCGTAGGGGCCTGCAGGGTTCCGTAAGTGCCCGCAGGTGTCTGTAGGGTTCCGTAGGGGTCTCTAGGGTTCCGTAGGCACCTGCAGTGTTCTGTAGGAGCCCATAGGGTTTTAGTGAGGTTCTGTTGTGTTGCTAAGGGTCTTGTAGAGTGCTGTTGGGTCCTGGAGTATTCTGTAGGGTTCCAGAGGGCCTCATAGGGTTCCATCGAAATCTGAAGGGTTCCCTAGGGGCGCATAGAGTCCCGTAGATTGCCGTAGGGACCTGTAGGGTTGTGTAAGTGCTCGCAGGGGTTGGTAGGAGCTTGTAGGGTTCCATAAGTTTTCAGAGGGTTGTGTAGGGTTCCGTAGGGGCCTGTGGTGTTCCCTAAGGGCCTGTAGAGTCTCGTACGGTTCCGTAGGGGCCTGTGGTGTTCCCTAGGGGCCTGTAGAGTCTCGTACAGTTCCGTAGGGTCCTGTAGGTTTCCATAAGCGCCCGCAGAGGTCTGAATGGGCTCGTACTGTTCCGTAAGGATCCATAGGGCTCCGTAGAGCTTCGTAGGTTCCCTAGAGGCCTCTGGAGTACCGCAGGAGCTAGTAGTGTTCTGTAGGGGCCCGTAGGGTTCCTTCCATAGGAGCTGGCAGTGTTCCGTAGGGTCCTCTAGGGTTGAGTAAGTGCCCGCAGGAGTCTGTAGGAATCCGTGGGATTCTGTAAGGTTCCGGAGGGTTCTGCAGGGTTCCGTAGGGGCCCGTAGAGTTCCGTAGTGGCTGGTAAAGTTCCCTAGGGCCCTGTACCGTTCCGTAACTGCCTGCAAGGGTCTTTAGGCTTCCGTAGGGGCTGGTAGGGTTCCATAAAGTTCCGTGGGTTCCTGCAGAGTTCTGCAAGTGCCCGCAAGGGCCTGTAGGGGCCCACAGTGTTTCTGCCAGGTTCCGTAGAGTTCTGTAGGGGCCATATTTTTCTGTAGTGGCTGGTAGTATTCTGTAGGGGTCTGTAGGGTTCCGTAGGCGCCTGCAGTGTTCTGTAGGAGCCCATAGGGTTTTAGTGAGGTTCTGTTGTGTTGCTAAGGGTCTTGTAGAGTGCTGTCGGGTCCTGGAGTATTCTGTAGGGTTCCAGAGGGGCTCGTAGGGTTCCATCGAAATCTATAGGGTTCCCTAGGGGCCCATAGAGTCCCGTAGATTTCCGTAGGGACCTGTAGGGTTGTGTAAGTGCCCGCAGAAGTCTGTAGGAGTCTGTGGGATTCTGTAAGGTTCTGGAGGGTTCTGCAGGGTTCCGTAGGGACCCGTAGAGTTCCGTAGTGGCTGGTAAAGTTCCGTAGGGCCCTGTGGGGTTCTGTATGGACCTGTAGGGTTCCGTAGGGGCCTGCAGGGTTCCGTAAGTGCCCGCAGGTGTCTGTAGGGTTCCGTAGGGGCCTGCAGGGATCCGTAGGCACCTGCAGTGTTCTGTAGGAGCCCATAGGGTTTTAGTGAGGTTCCGTTGTGTTGCTAAGGGTCTTGTAGAGTGCTGTCGGGTCCTGGAGTATTCTGTAGGGTTCCAGAGGGGCTCGTAGGGTTCCGTCGAAATCTGAAGGGTTCCCTAGGGGCCCGTAGAGTCCCGTAGATTTCCATAGGGACCTGTAGGGTTATGTAAGTGCCCGCAGGGGTTGGTAGGAGCTTGTAGGGTGCCATATGTTTCCAGAGGGTTGCGTAGGGTTCCGTAGGGGCCTGTGGTGTTCCCTAGGGGCCTGTAGAGTCTCGTACAGTTTCGGTAGGGTCCTGTAGGTTTCCATAAGCGCCCGCAGAGGTCTGAAGGGGCCCGTACTGTTCCGTAAGGATCCATAGGGTTCCGTAGAGCTTCGTAGGTTCCCTAGAGGCCTGTGGAGTACCGCAGGAGCCAGTAGTGTTCCGTAGGGTCCTCTAGGGTTGAGTAAGTGCCCGCAGGAGTCTGTAGGAATCCGTGGGATTCTGTAAGGTTCTGGAGGGTTCTGCAGGGTTCCGTAGGGGCCCGTAGAGTTCCGTATTGGCTGGTAAAGTTCCCTAGGGCCCTGTACCGTTCCGTAACTGCCTGCAAGGGTCTTTAGGCTTCAGTAGGGGCTGGTAGGGTTCCATAAAGTTCCGTGGGTTCCTGCGAAGTTCTGCAAGTGCGCAAGGGCCTGTAGGGGCCCACAGTGTTTCTGCCAGGTTCCGTAGAGTTCCGTAGGGGCCATATTTTTCTGTAGTGGCTGGTAGTATTCTGTAGGGGTCTGCAGGTTTCCGTAGGCGCCTACAGTGTTCTGTAGGAGCCCATAGGGTTTTAGTGAGGTTCCGTTGTGTTGCTAAGGGTCTTGTAGAGTGCTGTCGGGTCCTGGAGTATTCTGTAGGGTTCCAGAGGGGCTCGTAGGGTTCCGTCGAAATCTACAGGGTTCCCTAGGGGCCCATAGAGTCCCATAGATTTCCGTAGGGACCTGTAGGGTTGTGTAAGTGCTCGCAGGGGTTGGTAGGAGCTTGTAGGGTTCCATAAGTTTCCAGAGGGTTGTGTAGGGTTCCGTAGGGGCCTGTGGTGTTCCCTAGGGGCCTGTAGAGTCTCGTACGGTTCCGTAGGGGCCTGTGGTGTTCCCTAGGGGCCTGTAGAGTCTCGTACAGTTCCGTAGGGTCCTGTAGGTTTCCATAAGTGCCCGCAGAGGTCTGAAGGGGCCCGTACTGTTCCGTAAGGATCCATAGGGCTCCGTAGAGCTTTGTAGGTTCCCTAGAGGCCTCTGGAGTACCGCAGGAGCCAGTAGTGTTCTGTAGGGGCCCGTAGGGTTCCTTCCATAGGGGCTGGCAGTGTTCCGTAGGGGCCTGTAGGGTTGTTTAAGTGCCCGCAGAAGTCTGTAGGAGTCTGTGGGATTCTGTCAGATTCCGGAGGGTTCTGCAGGGTTCCGTAGGGACCCGTAGAGTTCCGTAGTGGCTGGTAAAGTTCCGTAGGGCCCTGTGGGGTTCTGTATGGCCCTGTAGGGTTCCGTAGGGGCCTGCAGCGTTCCGTAAGTGCCCGCAGGAGTCTGTAGGGTTCCGTAGGGGTCTGTAGGGTTCCGTAGGCACCTGCAGTGTTCTGTAGGAGCCCATAGGATTTTAGTGAGGTTCCGTTGTGTTGCTAAGGGTCTTGTAGAGTGCTGTCGGGTCCTGGAGTATTCTGTAGGGTTCCAGAGGGGCTGGTAGGGTTCCGTTGAAATCTGAAGGGTTCCCTAGGGGCCCGTAGTGTCCCGTAGATTTCCGTAGGGGCCTGTAGGGTTATGTAAGTGCCCACAGGGGTTGGTAGGAGCTTGTAGGGTGCCATATGTTTCCGGATAGTTGTGTAGGGTTCCGTAGGGGCCTGTGGTGTTCCCTAGGGGCCTGTAGAGTCTCGTACAGTTCCGTAGGGTCCTGTAGGTTTCCATAAGGGCCCGCAGAGGTCTGAAGGGGCCCGTACTGTTCCGTAAGGATCCATAGGGTTCCGTAGAGCTTTGTAGGTTCCCTAGAGGCCTCTGGAGTATCGCAGGAGCCAGTAGTGTTCTGTAGGGGCCCGTAGGGTTCCTTCCATAGGGGCTGGCAGTGTTCCGTAGGGGCCTGTAGGGTTGTTTAAGTGCCCGCAGAAGTCTGTAGGAGTCTGTGGGATTCTGTCAGATTCCGGAGGGTTATGCAGGGTTCCGTAGGGACCCGTAGAGTTCCGTAGTGGCTGGTAAAGTTCCGTAGGGCCCTGTGGGGTTCTGTATGGACCTGTAGGGTTCCGTAGGGGCCTGCAGGGTTCCGTAAGTGCCCGCAGGAGTCTGTAGGGTTCCGTAGGGGTCTGTAGGGTTGAGTAAGTGCCCGCAGGAGTCTGTAGGAATCCGTGGGATTCTGTAAGGTTCTGGAGGGTTCTGCAGGGTTCCGTAGGGGCCCGTAGAGTTCCTTAGATTTCCGTAGGGACCTGTAGGGTTGTGTAAGTGCTCGCAGGGGTTGGCAGGAGCTTGTAGGGTGCCATAAGTTTCCAGAGGGTTGTGTAGGGTTCCGTAGGGGCCTGTGGTGTTCCCTAGGGGCCTGTAGAGTCTCGTACGGTTCCGTAGGGGCCTGTGGTGTTCCCTAGGGGCCTGTAGAGTCTCGTACAGTTCCGTAGGGTCCTGTAGGTTTCCATAAGTGCCCGCAGAGGTCTGAAGGGGCCCTTACTGTTCCGTAAGGATCCATAGGGCTCCGTAGAGCTTCGTAGGTTCCCTAGAGGCCTGTGGAGTACCGCAGGAGCCAGTAGAGTTCTGTAGGGGCCCGTAGGGTTCCTTCCATAGGGGCTGGCAGTGTTCCGTAGGGGCCTGTAGGGTTGTTTAAGTGCCCGCAGAAGTCTGTAGGAGTCTGTGGGATTCTGTCAGATTCCGGAGGGTTCTGCAGGGTTCCGTAGGGACCCGTAGAGTTCCATAGTGGCTGGTAAAGTTCCGTAGGGCCCTGTGGGGTTCTGTATGGACCTGTAGGGTTCCGTAGGGGCCTGCAGTGTTCTGTAAGTGCCCGTAGGTGTCTGTACGGGTATGTAGGGTTCCGTAGGCACCTGCAGTATTCTGTAGGAGCCCATAGGGTTTTAGTGAGGTTCCGTTGTGTTGCTAAGGGTCTTGTAGAGTGCTGTCGGGTCCTGGAGTATTCTGTAGGGTTCCAGAGGGGCTGGTAGGGTTCCGTCGAAATCTGAAGGGTTCCCTAGGGGCCCGTAGATTCCCATAGATTTCCGTAGGGGCCTGTAGGGTTGTGTAAGTGCCCGCAGGGGTTGGTAGGAGCTTGTAGGGTGCCATATGTTTCCGGAGGGTTGTGTAGGGTTCCGTAGGGGCCTGTGGTGCTCCCCAAGGGCCTGTAGAGTCTCGTACAGTTCCGTAGGGGCCTGTAGAGTCTCGTACAGTTCTGTAGGGTCCTGTAGGTTTCCATAAGCGCCCGCAGAGGTCTGAAGGGGCCCGTACTGTTCCGTAAGGATCCATAGGGCTCCGTAGAGCTTCGTAGGTTCCCTAGAGGCCTGTGGAGTACCGCAGGAGCCAGTAGTGTTCTGTAGGGGCCCGTAGGGTTCCTTCCATAGGAGCTGGCAGTGTTCCGTAGGGTCCTCTAGGGTTGAGTAAGTGCCCGCAGGAGTCTGTAGGAATCCGTGGGATTCTGTAAGGTTCCGGAGGGTTCTGCAGGGTTCCGTAGGGGCCCGTAGAGTTCCGTAGTGGCTGGTAAAGTTCCCTAGGGCCCTGTACCGTTCCGTAACTGCCTGCAAGGGTCTTTAGGCTTCCGTAGGGGCTGGTAGGGTTCCATAAAGTTCCGTGGGTTCCTGCAGAGTTCTGCAAGTGCCCGCAAGGGCCTGTAGGGGCGCACAGTGTTTCTGCCAGGTTCCGTAGAGTTCCGTAGGGGCCATATTTTTCTATAGTGGCTGGTAGTATTCTGTAGGGGTCTGTAGGTTTCCGTAGGCACCTGCAGTGTTCTGTAGGAGCCCATAGTGTTTTAGTGAGGTTCTGTTGTGTTGCTAAGGGTCTTGTAGAGTGCTGTCGGGTCCTGGAGTATTCTGTAGGGTTCCAGAGGGGCTCGTAGGGTTCTGTCGAAATCTGTAGGGTTCCCTAGGGGCCCGTAGAGTCCCGTAGATTTCCGTAGGGGCCTGTAGGGTTATGTAAGTGCCCGCAGGGGTTGGTAGGAGCTTGTAGGGTGCCATATGTTTCCGGAGGGTTGTGTAGCGTTCCGTAGGGGCCTGTGGTGTTCTCTAGGGGCCTGTAGAGTCTCGTACAGTTTCGGTAGGGTCCTGTAGGTTTCCATAAGCGCCCGCAGAGGTCTGAAGGGGCCCGTACTGTGCCGTAAGGATCCATAGGGTTCCGTAGAGCTTCGTAGGTTCCCTAGAGGCCTGTGGAGTACCGCAGGAGCCAGTAGTGTTCCGTAGGGTCCTCTAGGGTTGAGTAAGTGCCCGCAGGAGTCTGTAGGAATCCGTGGGATTCTGTAAGGTTCTGGAGGGTTCTGCAGGGTTCCGTAGGGGCCCGTAGAGTTCCTTAGATTTCCGTAGGGACCTGTAGGGTTGTGTAAGTGCTCGCAGGGGTTGGTAGGAGCTTGTAGGGTTCCATAAGTTTCCAGAGGGTTGTGTAGGGTTCCGTAGGGGCCTGTGGTGTTCCCTAGGGGCCTGTAGAGTCTCGTACGGTTCCGTAGGGGCCTGTGGTGTTCTCTAGGGGCCTGTAGAGTCTCTTACAGTTCCGTAGGGTCCTGTAGGTTTCCATAAGGGCCCGCAGAGGTCTGAAGGGGCCCGTACTGTTCCGTAAGGATCCATAGGGCTCCGTAGAGCTTTGTAGGTTCCCTAGAGGCCTGTGGAGTACCGCAGGAGCCAGTAGAGTTCTGTAGGGGCCCGTAGGGTTCCTTCCATAGGGGCTGGCAGTGTTCCGTAGGGGCCTGTAGGGTTGTTTAAGTGCCCGCAGAAGTCTGTAGGAGTCTGTGGGATTCTGTAAGGTTCCGGAGGGTTCTGCTGGGTTCCGTAGGGACCCGTAGAGTTCCGTAGTGGCTGGTAAAGTTCCGTAGGGCCCTGTGGGGTTCTGTATGGACCTGTAGGGTTCCGTAGGGGCCTGCAGTGTTATGTAAGTGCCCGTAGGTGTCTGTACGGGTCTGTAGGGTTCCGTAGGCACCTGCAGTATTCTGTAGGAGCCCATAGGGTTTTAGTGAGGTTCCGTTGTGTTGCTAAGGGTCTTGTAGAGTGCTGTCGGGTCCTGGAGTATTCTGTAGGGTTCCAGAGGGCCTCATAGGGTTCCATCGAAATCTATAGGGTTCCCTAGGGGCGCATAGAGTCCCGTAGATTGCCGTAGGGACCTGTAGGGTTGTGTAAGTGCTCGCAGGGGTTGGTAGGAGCTTGTAGGGTTCCGTAAGTTTTCAGAGGGTTGTGCAGGGTTCCGTAGGGGCCTGTGGTGTTCCCTAGGGGCCTGTAGAGTCTCGTACAGTTTTGGTAGGGTCCTGTAGGTTTCCATAAGTGCCCGCAGAGGTCTGAATGGGCTCGTACAGTTCCGTAAGGATCCATAGGGCTCCGTAGAGCTTCGTAGGTTCCCTAGAGGCCTCTGGAGTTCCGCAGGAGCCAGTAGTGTTCTGTAGGGGCCCGTAGGGTTCCTTCCATAGGAGCTGGCAGTGTTCCGTAGGGTCCTCTAGGGTTGAGTAAGTGCCCGCAGGAGTCTGTAGGAATCCGTGGGATTCTGTAAGGTTCTGGAGGGTTCTGCAGGGTTCTGTAGGGGCCCGTAGAGTTCCATAGTGGCTGGTAAAGTTCCCTAGGGCCCTGTACCGTTCCGTAACTGCCTGCAAGGGTCTTTAGGCTTCCGTAGGGGCTGGAAGGGTTCCATAAAGTTCCGTGGGTTCCTGCAGAGTTCTGCAAGTGCCCGCAAGGGCCTGTAGGGGCCCACAGTGTTTCTGCCAGGTTCCGTAGAGTTCCGTAGGGGCCATATTTTTCTGTAGTGGCTGGTAGTATTCTGTAGGGGTCTGTAGGTTTCTGTAGGCACCTACAGTGTTCTGTAGGAGCCCATAGGGTTTTAGTGAGGTTCCGTTGTGTTGCTAAGGGTCTTGTAGAGTGCTGTCGGGTCCTGGAGTATTCTGTAGGGTTCCAGAGGGGCTCGTAGGGTTCCGTCGAAATCTGTAGGGTTCCCTAGGGGCCCGTAGAGTCCCGTAGATTGCCGTAGGGACTTGTAGGGTTGTGTAAGTGCTCGCAGGGGTTGGTAGGAGCTTATAGGGTTCCATAAGTTTTCAGAGGGTTGTGTAGGGTTCCGTAGTGGCCTGTGGTGTTCCCTAAGGGCCTGTAGAGTCTCGTACGGTTCCATAGGGGCCTGTGGTGTTCCCTAGGGGCCTGTAGAGTCTCGTACAGTTCCGTAGGGTCCTGTAGGTTTCCATAAGCGCCCGCAGAGGTCTGAAGGGGCCCGTACTGTTCCATAAGGATCCATAGGGCTCCGTAGAGCTTCGTAGGTTCCCTAGAGGCCTCTGGAGTACCGCAGGAGCCAGTAGTGTTCTGTAGGGGCCCGTAGGGTTCCTTCCATAGGAGCTGGCAGTGTTCCGTAGGGTCCTCTAGGGTTGAGTAAGTGCCCGCAGGAGTCTGTAGGAATCCGTGGGATTCTGTAAGGTTCCGGAGGGTTCTGCAGGGTTCCGTAGGGGCCCGTAGAGTTCCGTAGTGGCTGGTAAAGTTCCCTAGGGCCCTGTACCGTTCCGTAACTGCCTGCAATGGTCTTTAGGCTTCCGTAGGGGCTGGTAGGGTTCCATAAAGTTCCGTGGGTTCCTGCAGAGTTCTGCAAGTGCCCGCAAGGGCCTGTAGGGGCCCACAGTGTTTCTGCCAGGTTCCGTAGAGTTCCGGAGGGGCCCTGTAGTGGCTGGTAGTATTCTGTAGGGGTCTGTAGGTTTCCGTAGGCACCTACAGTGGTCTGTAGGAGCCCATAGGGTTTTAGTGAGGTTCCGTTGTGTTGCTAAGGGTCTTGTAGAGTGCTGTCGGGTCCTGGAGTATTCTGTAGGGTTCCAGAGGGGCTCGTAGGGTTCCGTCGAAATCTGTAGGGTTCCCTAGGGGCCCATAGAGTCCCGTAGATTTCCGTAGGGACCTGTAGGGTTGTGTAAGTGCTCGCAGGAGTTGGTAGGAGCTTGTAGGGTTCCATAAGTTTCCAGAGGGTTGTGTAGGGTTCCGTAGGGGCCTGTGGTGTTCCCTAGGGGCCTGTAGAGTCTCGTACGGTTCCGTAGGGGCCTGTGGTGTTCCCTAGGGGCCTGTAGAGTCTCGTACGGTTCCGTAGGGGCCTGTGGTGTTCCCTAGGGGCCTGTAGAGTCTCGTACAGTTCCGTAGGGTCCTGTAGGTTTCCATAAGCGCCCGCAGAGGTCTGAATGGGCCCGTACTGTTCCGTAAGGATCCATAGGGCTCCGTAGAGCTTCGTAGGTTCCCTAGAGGCCTCTGGAGTACCGCAGGAGCCAGTAGTGTTCTGTAGGGGCCCGTAAGGTTCCTTCCATAGGAGCTGGCAGTGTTCCGTAGGGTCCTCTAGGGTTGAGTAAGTGCCCGCAGGAGTCTGTAGGAATCCGTGGGATTCTGTAAGGTTCTGCAGGGTTCCGTAGGGGCCCGTAGAGTTCCGTAGTGGCTGGTAAAGTTCCCTAGGGCCCTGTACCATTCCGTAACTGCCTGCAATGGTCTTTAGGCTTCCGTAAGGTCTGGTAGGGTTCCATAAAGTTCCATGGGTTCCTGCAGAGTTCAGCAAGTGCCCGCAAGGGCCTGTAGGGGCGCACAGTGTTTCTGCCAGGTTCCGTAGAGTTCCGTAGGGGCCATATTTTTCTGTAGTGGCTGGTAGTATTCTGTAGGGGTCTGTAGGTTTCCGTAGGCACCTACAGTGTTCTGTAGGAGCCCATAGGGTTTTAGTGAGGTTCCGTTGTATTGCTAAGGGTCTTGTAGAGTGCTGTCGGGTCCTGGAGTATTCTGTAGGGTTCCAGAGGGGCTCGTAGGGTTCCGTCGAAATCTATAGGGTTCCCTAGGGGCCCATAGAGTCTCGTAGATTGCCGTAGGGACCTGTAGGGTTGTGTAAGTGCTCGCAGGGGTTGGTAGGAGCTTGTAGGGTTCCATAAGTTTCCAGAGGGTTGTGTAGGGTTCCGTAGGGGCCGGTGGTGTTCCCTAGGGGCCTGTAGAGTCTCGTACAGTTTCGGTAGGGTCCTGTAGGTTTCCATAAGTGCCCGCAGAGGTCTGAAGGGGCCCGTACTGTTCCGTGAGGATCCATAGGGCTCCGTAGAGCTTCATAGGTTCCCTAGAGGCCTGTGGAGTACCGCAGGAGCCAGTAGTGTTCTGTAGGGGCCCGTAGGGTTCCTTCAATAGGGGCTGGCAGTGTTCCGTAGGGGCCTGTAGGGTTGTGTAAGTGCCCGCAGAAGTCTGTAGGAGTCTGTGGGATTCTGTAAGGTTCTGGAGGGTTCTGCAGGGTTCCGTAAGTGCCCGCAGGTGTCTGTAGGGTTCCGTAGGGGTCTGTAGTGTTCCGTAGGCACCTGCAGTGTTCTGTAGGAGCCCATAGGGTTTTAGTGAGGTTCCGTTGTGTTGCTAAGGGTCTTGTAGAGTGCTGTCGGGTCCTGGAGTATTCTGTAGGGTTCCAGAGGGGCTCGTAGGGTTCCGTCGAAATCTATAGGGTTCCCTAGGGGCCCATAGAGTCCCGTAGATTTCCGTAGGGACCTGTAGGGTTGTGTAAGTGCCCGCAGAAGTCTGTAGGAGTCTGTGGGATTCTGTAAGGTTCTGGAGGGTTCTGCAGGGTTCCGTAGGGGCCCGTAGAGTTCCGTAGTGGCTGGTAAAGTTCCGTAGGGCCCTGTGGGGTTCTGTATGGACCTGTAGGGTTCCGTAGGGGCCTGCAGGGTTCCGTAAGTGCCCGCAGGTGTCTGTAGGGTTCCGTAGGGGTCTGTAGGGTTCCGTAGGCACCTGCAGTGTTCTGTAGGAGCCCATAGGGTTTTAGTGAGGTTCCGTTGTGTTGCTAAGGGTCTTGTAGAGTGCTGTCGGGTCCTGGAGTATTCTGTAGGGTTCCAGAGGGCCTCATAGGGTTCCATCGAAATCTATAGGGTTCCCTAGGGGCCCATAGAGTCCCGTAGATTTCCGTAGGGACCTGTAGGGTTGTGTAAGTGCTCGCAGGGGTTGGTAGGAGCTTGTAGGGTGCCATAAGTTTTCAGAGGGTTGTGTAGGGTTCCGTAGGGGCCTGTGGTGTTCCCTAGGGGCCTGTAGAGTCTCGTACAGTTTCGGTAGGGTCCTGTAGGTTTCCATAAGTGCCCGCAGAGGTCTGAAGGGGCTCGTACAGTTCCGTAAGGATCCATAGGGTTCCGTAGAGCTTCGTAGGTTCCCTAGAGGCCTGTGGAGTACCGCAGGAGCCAGTAGTGTTCTGTAGGGGCCCGTAGGGTTCCTTCCATAGGAGCTGGCAATGTTCCGTAGGGTCCTCTAGGGTTGAGTAAGTGCCCGCAGGAGTCTGTAGGAATCCGTGGGATTCTGTAAGGTTCCGGAGGGTTCTGCAGGGTTCCGTATGGGCCCGTAGAGTTCCATAGTGGCTGGTAAAGTTCCCTAGGGCCCTGTACCGTTCCGTAACTGCCTGCAAGGGTCTTTAGGCTTCCGTAGGGGCTGGAAGGGTTCCATAAAGTTCCGTGGGTTCCTGCAGAGTTCTGCAAGTGCCCGCAAGGGCCTGTAGGGGCGCACAGTGTTTCTGCCAGGTTCCGTAGAGTTCCGTAGGGGCCATATTTTTCTGTAGTGGCTGGTAGTATTCTGTAGGGGTCTGTAGGTTTCTGTAGGCACCTACAGTGTTCTGTAGGAGCCCATAGGGTTTTAGTGAGGTTCCGTTGTGTTGCTAAGGGTCTTGTAGAGTGCTGTCGGGTCCTGGAGTATTCTGTAGGGTTCCAGAGGGGCTCGTAGGGTTCCGTCGAAATCTGTAGGGTTCCCTAGGGGCCCGTAGAGTCCCGTAGATTGCCGTAGGGACCTGTAGGGTTGTGTAAGTGCTCGCAGGGGTTGGTAGGAGCTTATAGGGTTCCATAAGTTTTCAGAGGGTTGTGTAGGGTTCCGTAGTGGCCTGTGGTGTTCCCTAAGGGCCTGTAGAGTCTCGTACGGTTCCATAGGGGCCTGTGGTGTTCCCTAGGGGCCTGTAGAGTCTCGTAGAGTTCCGTAGGGTCCTGTAGGTTTCCATAAGCGCCCGCAGAGGTCTGAAGGGGCCCGTACTGTTCCATAAGGATCCATAGGGCTCCGTAGAGCTTCGTAGGTTCCCTAGAGGCCTCTGGAGTACCGCAGGAGCCAGTAGTGTTCTGTAGGGGCCCGTAGGGTTCCTTCCATAGGAGCTGGCAGTGTTCCGTAGGGTCCTCTAGGGTTGAGTAAGTGCCCGCAGGAGTCTGTAGGAATCCGTGGGATTCTGTAAGGTTCCGGAGGGTTCTGCAGGGTTCCGTAGGGGCCCGTAGAGTTCCGTAGTGGCTGGTAAAGTTCCCTAGGGCCCTGTACCGTTCCGTAACTGCCTGCAAGGGTCTTTAGGCTTCCGTAGGGGCTGGTAGGGTTCCATAAAGTTCCGTGGGTTCCTGCAGAGTTCTGCAACTGCCCGCAAGGGCCTGTAGGGGCGCACAGTGTTTCTGCCAGGTTCCGTAGAGTTCCGTAGGGGCCATATTTTTCTATAGTGGCTGGTAGTATTCTGTAGGGGTCTGCAGGTTTCCGTAGGCGCCTACAGTGTTCTGTAGGAGCCCATAGGGTTTTAGTGAGGTTCCGTTGTGTTGCTAAGGGTCTTGTAGAGTGCTGTCGGGTCCTGGAGTATTCTGTAGGGTTCCAGAGGGGCTCGTAGGGTTCCGTCGAAATCTACAGGGTTCCCTAGGGGCCCATAGAGTCCCATAGATTTCCGTAGGGACCTGTAGGGTTGTGTAAGTGCTCGCAGGGGTTGGTAGGACCTTGTAGGGTTCCATAAGTTTCCAGAGCGTTGTGTAGGGTTCCGTAGGGGCCTGTGGTGTTCCCTAGGGGCCTGTAGAGTCTCGTACGGTTCCGTAGGGGCCTGTGGTGTTCCCTAGGGGCCTGTAGAGTCTCGTACAGTTCCGTAGGGTCCTGTAGGTTTCCATAAGTGCCCGCAGAGGTCTGAAGGGGCCCGTACTGTTCCGTAAGGATCCATAGGGCTCCGTAGAGCTTTGTAGGTTCCCTAGAGGCCTCTGGAGTACCGCAGGAGCCAGTAGTGTTCTGTAGGGGCCCGTAGGGTTCCTTCCATAGGGGCTGGCAGTGTTCCGTAGGGGCCTGTAGGGTTGTTTAAGTGCCCGCAGAAGTCTGTAGGAGTCTGTGGGATTCTGTCAGATTCCGGAGGGTTCTGCAGGGTTCCGTAGGGACCCGTAGAGTTCCGTAGTGGCTGGTAAAGTTCCGTAGGGCCCTGTGGGGTTCTGTATGGACCTGTAGGGTTCCGTAGGGGCCTGCAGCGTTCCGTAAGTGCCCGCAGGAGTCTGTAGGGTTCCGTAGGGGTCTGTAGGGTTCCGTAGGCACCTGCAGTGTTCTGTAGGAGCCCATAGGGTTTTAGTGAGGTTCCGTTGTGTTGCTAAGGGTCTTGTAGAGTGCTGTCGGGTCCTGGAGTATTCTGTAGGGTTCCAGAGGGGCTGGTAGGGTTCCGTCGAAATCTGAAGGGTTCCCTAGGGGCCCGTAGTGTCCCGTAGATTTCCGTAGGGGCCTGTAGGGTTATGTAAGTGCCCACAGGGGTTGGTAGGAGCTTGTAGGGTGCCATATGTTTCCGGAGGGTTGTGTAGGGTTCCGTAGGGGCCTGTGGTGTTCCCTAGGGGCCTGTAGAGTCTCGTACAGTTCCGTAGGGTCCTGTAGGTTTCCATAAGGGCCCGCAGAGGTCTGAAGGGGCCCGTACTGTTCCGTAAGGATCCATAGGGCTCTGTAGAGCTTTGTAGGTTCCCTAGAGGCCTCTGGAGTATCGCAGGAGCCAGTAGTGTTCTGTAGGGGCCCGTAGGGTTCCTTCCATAGGGGCTGGCAGTGTTCCGTAGGGGCCTGTAGGGTTGTTTAAGTGCCCGCAGAAGTCTGTAGGAGTCTGTGGGATTCTGTCAGATTCCGGAGGGTTCTGCAGGGTTCCGTAGGGACCCGTAGAGTTCCGTAGTGGCTGGTAAAGTTCCGTAGGGCCCTGTGGGGTTCTGTATGGACCTGTAGGGTTCCGTAGGGGCCTGCAGGGTTCCGTAAGTGCCCGCAGGAGTCTGTAGGGTTCCGTAGGGGTCTGTAGGGTTGAGTAAGTGCCCGCAGGAGTCTGTAGGAATCCGTGGGATTCTGTAAGGTTCTGGAGGGTTCTGCAGGGTTCCGTAGGGGCCCGTAGAGTTCCTTAGATTTCCGTAGGGACCTGTAGGGTTGTGTAAGTGCTCGCAGGGGTTGGCAGGAGCTTGTAGGGTGCCATAAGTTTCCAGAGGGTTGTGTAGGGTTCCGTAGGGGCCTGTGGTGTTCCCTAGGGGCCTGTAGAGTCTCGTACGGTTCCGTAGGGGCCTGTGGTGTTCCCTAGGGGCCTGTAGAGTCTCGTACAGTTCCGTAGGGTCCTGTAGGTTTCCATAAGTGCCCGCAGAGGTCTGAAGGGGCCCTTACTGTTCCGTAAGGATCCATAGGGCTCCGTAGAGCTTCGTAGGTTCCCTAGAGGCCTGTGGAGTACCGCAGGAGCCAGTAGAGTTCTGTAGGGGCCCGTAGGGTTCCTTCCATAGGGGCTGGCAGTGTTCCGTAGCGGCCTGTAGGGTTGTTTAAGTGCCCGCAGAAGTCTGTAGGAGTCTGTGGGATTCTGTCAGATTCCGGAGGGTTCTGCAGGGTTCCGTAGGGACCCGTAGAGTTCCATAGTGGCTGGTAAAGTTCCGTAGGGCCCTGTGGGGTTCTGTATGGACCTGTAGGGTTCCGTAGGGGCCTGCAGTGTTCTGTAAGTGCCCGTAGGTGTCTGTACGGGTATGTAGGGTTCCGTAGGCACCTGCAGTATTCTGTAGGAGCCCATAGGGTTTTAGTGAGGTTCCGTTGTGTTGCTAAGGGTCTTGTAGAGTGCTGTCGGGTCCTGGAGTATTCTGTAGGGTTCCAGAGGGGCTGGTAGGGTTCCGTCGAAATCTGAAGGGTTCCCTAGGGGCCCGTAGATTCCCATAGATTTCCGTAGGGGCCTGTAGGGTTGTGTAAGTGCCCGCAGGGGTTGGTAGGAGCTTGTAGGGTGCCATATGTTTCCGGAGGGTTGTGTAGGGTTCCGTAGGGGCCTGTGGTGCTCCCCAAGGGCCTGTAGAGTCTCGTACAGTTCCGTAGGGGCCTGTAGAGTCTCGTACAGTTCTGTAGGGTCCTGTAGGTTTCCATAAGCGCCCGCAGAGGTCTGAAGGGGCCCGTACTGTTCCGTAAGGATCCATAGGGCTCCGTAGAGCTTCGTAGGTTCCCTAGAGGCCTGTGGAGTACCGCAGGAGCCAGTAGTGTTCTGTAGGGGCCCGTAGGGTTCCTTCCATAGGAGCTGGCAGTGTTCCGTAGGGTCCTCTAGGGTTGAGTAAGTGCCCGCAGGAGTCTGTAGGAATCCTTGGGATTCTGTCAGGTTCTGCAGGGTTCCGTAGGGGCCCGTAGAGTTCCGTAGTGGCTGGTAAAGTTCCCTAGGGCCCTGTACCGTTCCGTAACTGCCTGCAAGGGTCTTTAGGCTTCCGTAGGGGCTGGTAGGGTTCCATAAAGTTCCGTGGGTTCCTGCAGAGTTCTGCAAGTGCCCGCAAGGGCCTGTAGGGGCGCACAGTGTTTCTGCCAGGTTCCGTAGAGTTCCGTAGGGGCCATATTTTTCTATAGTGGCTGGTAGTATTCTGTAGGGGTCTGTAGGTTTCCGTAGGCACCTGCAGTGTTCTGTAGGAGCCCATAGTGTTTTAGTGAGGTTCTGTTGTGTTGCTAAGGGTCTTGTAGAGTGCTGTCGGGTCCTGGAGTATTCTGTAGGGTTCCAGAGGGGCTCGTAGGGTTCTGTCGAAATCTGAAGGGTTCCCTAGGGGCCCGTAGAGTCCCGTAGATTTCCGTAGGGGCCTGTAGGGTTATGTAAGTGCCCGCAGGGGTTGGTAGGAGCTTGTAGGGTGCCATATGTTTCCGGAGGGTTGTGTAGCGTTCCGTAGGGGCCTGTGGTGTTCCCTAGGGGCCTGTAGAGTCTCGTACAGTTTCGGTAGGGTCCTGTAGGTTTCCATAAGCGCCCGCAGAGGTCTGAAGGGGCCCGTACTGTGCCGTAAGGATCCATAGGGTTCCGTAGAGCTTCGTAGGTTCCCTAGAGGCCTGTGGAGTACCGCAGGAGCCAGTAGTGTTCCGTAGGGTCCTCTAGGGTTGAGTAAGTGCCCGCAGGAGTCTGTAGGAATCCGTGGGATTCTGTAAGGTTCTGGAGGGTTCTGCAGGGTTCCGTAGGGGCCCATAGAGTTCCTTAGATTTCCGTAGGGACCTGTAGGGTTGTGTAAGTGCTCGCAGGGGTTGGTAGGAGCTTGTAGGGTTCCATAAGTTTCCAGAGGGTTGTGTAGGGTTCCGTAGGGGCCTGTGGTGTTCCCTAGGGGCCTGTAGAGTCTCGTACGGTTCCGTAGGGGCCTGTGGTGTTCTCTAGGGGCCTGTAGAGTCTCTTACAGTTCCGTAGGGTCCTGTAGGTTTCCATAAGGGCCCGCAGAGGTCTGAAGGGGCCCGTACTGTTCCGTAAGGATCCATAGGGCTCCGTAGAGCTTTGTAGGTTCCCTAGAGGCCTGTGGAGTACCGCAGGAGCCAGTAGAGTTCTGTAGGGGCCCGTAGGGTTCCTTCCATAGGGGCTGGCAGTGTTCCGTAGGGGCCTGTAGGGTTGTTTAAGTGCCCGCAGAAGTCTGTAGGAGTCTGTGGGATTCTGTAAGGTTCCGGAGGGTTCTGCTGGGTTCCGTAGGGACCCGTAGAGTTCCGTAGTGGCTGGTAAAGTTCCGTAGGGCCCTGTGGGGTTCTGTATGGACCTGTAGGGTTCCGTAGGGGCCTGCAGTGTTATGTAAGTGCCCGTAGGTGTCTGTACGGGTCTGTAGGGTTCCGTAGGCACCTGCAGTATTCTGTAGGAGCCCATAGGGTTTTAGTGAGGTTCCGTTGTGTTGCTAAGGGTCTTGTAGAGTGCTGTCGGGTCCTGGAGTATTCTGTAGGGTTCCAGAGGGGCTGGTAGGGTTCCGTCGAAATCTGAAGGGTTCCCTAGGGGCCCGTAGAGTCCCATAGATTTCCATAGGGGCCTGTAGGGTTGTGTAAGTGCCCGCAGGGGTTGGTAGGAGCTTGTAGGGTGCCATATGTTTCCGGAGGGTTGTGTAGGGTTCCGTAGGGGCCTGTGGTGTTCCCTAGGGGCCTGTAGAGTCTCGTACAGTTTCGGTAGGGTCCTGTAGGTTTCCATAATCGCCCGCAGAGGTCTGAAGGGGCCCGTACTGTTCCGTAAGGATCCATAGGGTTCCGTAGAGCTTCGTAGGTTCCCTAGAGGCCTGTGGAGTACCGCAGGAGCCAGTAGTGTTCCGTAGGGTCCTCTAGGGTTGAGTAAGTGCCCGCAGGAGTCTGTAGGAATCCGTGGGATTCTGTAAGGTTCTGGAGGGTTCTGCAGGGTTCCGTAGGGGCCCCTAGAGTTCCGTAGTGGCTGGTAAAGTTCCCTAGGGCCCTGTACCGTTCCGTAACTGCCTGCAAGGGTCTTTAGGCTTCCGTAGGGGCTGGTAGGGTTCCATAAAGTTCCGTGGGTTCCTGCAGAGTTCTGCAAGTGCCCGCAAGGGCCTGTAGGGGCGCACAGTGTTTCTGCCAGGTTCCGTAGAGTTCCGTAGGGGCCATATTTTTCTGTAGTGGTGGTAGTATTCTGTAGGGGTCTGTAGGTTTCCGTAGGCGCCTGCAGTGTTCTGTAGGAGCCCATAGGGTTTTAGTGAGGTTCCGTTGTGTTGCTAAGGGTCTTGTAGAGTGCTGTCGGGTCCTGGAGTATTCTGTAGGGTTCCAGAGGGCCTCATAGGGTTCCATTGAAATCTGAAGGGTTCCCTAGGGGCCCATAGAGTCCCGTAGATTTCCGTAGAAGCCTGTGGGGTTGTGTAAGTGCCCGCAGAAGTCTGTAGGAGTCTGTGGGATTCTGTAAGGTTCTGGAGGGTTCTGCAGGGTTCCGTAGGGGCCCGTAGAGTTCCGTAGTGGCTGGTAAAGTTCCGTAGGGCCCTGTGGGGTTCTGTATGGACCTGTAGGGTTCCGTAGGGGCCTGCAGGGTTCCGTAAGTGCCTGCAGGTGTCTGTAGGTTCCGTAGGGGTCTCTAGGGTTCCGTAGGCACCTGCAGTGTTCTGTAGGAGCCCATAGGGTTTTAGTGAGGTTCCGTTGTGTTGCTAAGGGTCTTGTAGAGTGCTGTCGGGTCCTGGAGTATTCTGTAGGGTTCCAGAGGGGCTCGTAGGGTTCCGTCGAAGTCTGTAGGCTTCCCTAGGGGCCCATAGAGTCCCGTAGATTGCCGTAGGGACCTGTAGGGTTGTGTAAGTGCCCGCAGAAGTCTGTAGGAGTCTGTGGGATTCTGTAAGGTTCTGGAGGGTTCTGCAGGGTTCCGTAGGGACCCGTAGAGTTCCGTAGTGGCTGGTAAAGTTCCGTAGGGCCCTGTGGGGTTCTGTATGGACCTGTAGGGTTCCGTAGGGGCCTGCAGGGTTCCGTAAGTGCCCGCAGGTGTCTGTAGGGTTCCGTAGGGGTCTCTAGGGTTTTGTAGGCACCTGCAGTGTTCTGTAGGAGCCCATAGGGTTTTAGTGAGGTTCCGTTGTGTTGCTAAGGGTCTTGTAGAGTGCTGTCGGGTCCTGGAGTATTCTGTAGGGTTCCAGAGGGGCTGGTAGGGTTCCGTCGAAATCTGAAGGGTTCCCTAGGGGCCCGTAGAGTCCCGTAGATTTCCGTAGGGGCCTGTAGAGTTATGTAAGTGCCTGCAGGGGTTGGTAGGAGCTTGTAGGGTGCCATATGTTTCCGGAGGGTTGTGTAGGGTTCCGTAGGGGCCTGTGGTGTTCCCTAGGGGCCTGTAGAGTCTCGTACAGTTTCGGTAGGGTCCTGTAGGTTTCCATAAGCGCCCGCAGAGGTCTGAAGGGGCCCGTACTGTTCCGTAAGGATCCATAGGGTTCCGTAGAGCTTCGTAGGTTCCCTAGAGGCCTGTGGAGTACCGCAGGAGCCAGTAGTGTTCCGTGTAGGGTCCTCTAGGGTTGAGTAAGTGCCCGCAGGAGTCTGTAGGAATCCGTGGGATTCTGTAAGGTTCTGTAAGGTTCTGCAGGGTTCCGTAGGGGCCCGTAGAGTTCCGTAGTGGCTGGTAAAGTTCCCTAGGGCCCTGTACCGTTCCGTAACTGCCTGCAAGGGTCTTTAGGCTTCCGTAGGGGCTGGTAGGGTTCCATAAAGTTCCGTGGGTTCCTGCAGAGTTCTGCAAGTGCCCGCAAGGGCCTGTAGGGGCCCACAGTGTTTCTGCCAGGTTCTGTAGAGTTCCGTAGGGGCCATATTTTTCTGTAGTGGCTGGTAGTATTCTGTAGGGGTCTGTAGGTTTCCGTAGGCACCTACAGTGTTCTGTAGGAGCCCATAGGGTTTTAGTGAGGTTCCGTTGTGTTGCTAAGGGTCTTGTAGAGTGCTGTCGGGTCCTGGAGTATTCTGTAGGGTTCCAGAGGGGCTCATAGGGTTCCGTTGAAATCTGTAGGGTTCCCTAGGGGCCCATAGAGTCCCGTAGATTGCCGTAGGGACCTGTAGGGTTGTGTAAGTGCTCGCAGGGGTTGGTAGGAGCTTGTAGGGTTCCATAAGTTTCCAGAGGGTTGTGTAGGGTTCCGTAGGGGCCTGTGGTGTTTTCTAAGGGCCTGTAGAGTCTCGTACGGTTCCGTAGGGGCCTGTGGTGCTCCCTAAGGGCCTGTAGAGTCTCGTACAGTTCCGTAGGGGCCTGTAGAGTCTCGTACAGTTCTGTAGGGTCCTGTAGGTTTCCATAAGCGCCCGCAGAGGTCTGAAGGGGCCCGTACTGTGCCGTAAGGATCCCTAGGGCTCCGTAGAGCTTCGTAGGTTCCCTAGAGGCCTCTGGAGTACCGCAGGAGCCAGTAGTGTTCTGTAGGGGCCCGTAGGGTTCCTTCCATAGGAGCTGGCAGTGTTCCGTAGGGTCCTCTAGGGTTGAGTAAGTGCCCGCAGGAGTCTGTAGGAATACGTGGGATTCTGTAAGGTTCTGGAGGGTTCTGCAGGGTTCCGTAGGGGCCCGTAGAGTTCCGTAGTGGCTGGTAAAGTTCCCTAGGGCCCTGTACCGTTCCGTAACTGCCTGCAAGGGTCTTTAGGCTTCCGTAGGGGCTGGTAGGGTTCCATAAAGTTCCGTGGGTTCCTGCAGAGTTCTGCAAGTGCCCGCAAGGGCCTGTAGGGGCGCACAGTGTTTCTGCCAGGTTCCGTAGAGTTCCGTA